>NC_056745.1:1131612576-1131717576 GCF_019279795.1 Protopterus annectens
AATTACAGACTCCACATGTACAACAAACTAATGTGGTACTAAGCCAACAGATAAAAGATTCTCTAAGGTCTGCCTTATTAAATTACATTATGATACATCGCATTACATTTGTTTAACATTACAAGATAATAGGCCTCCCTAAACTGCTCCTTTAAGTGCCTTGACATTCTCCCCCCTGTCTGTTTCTGTCTTCTCTCCACCTGTCCCATGCCCTCTTGAATGCCTTATTGGATTCCAGTTTCAGCACTCATTCTGGTAGCCCATTGCATGGGTCTGAAACCTTTTCTGTGCCAATGTATGTTCAGAAATCCAGTAATTGCTTAGAATCTGCTTTCTCAGCTCCCTTTTCCCTCCTCCG
Organism: Protopterus annectens; assembly: GCF_019279795.1. Classification (NCBI taxonomy): domain Eukaryota; kingdom Metazoa; phylum Chordata; order Ceratodontiformes; family Protopteridae; genus Protopterus; species Protopterus annectens. Next base: position 1,131,612,935 of record NC_056745.1, read on the forward strand.
TCCTCCCTGTTCAGAATGAACCCTTTACATCTCTATTTGATATATTCTTGCAAACTAATATCATGTCTCCTCTATCTCATCTGTTGTCAGGTGAAAAAGATCTCTAGCTTCTTCAACATCTGGTAACATCTGGTCCTCCACTCAGTGGGCCATTCTGCTAGCATTCCACTGAAGTTCTTCCAGCAATTTCATGACCTTTTCCTTATATGGCCACCAGTGGAACCAGATCATGGTCAAATGGAGCCCTAAGTAGGGTAATGGATCGGGACCACCACAGCCCCCCCAGAGTCCCCCTACAACAGCCCCCCCCCCACAGTCATTCCAATGTCCCATTACTTAGCTATATTGCCCCAGTTACCATAAACACGTTCAAACCTGTCAGTGTGCATGGTATTTTCTCGTTCTTTGCTTCTACAATGATTACAGATAATTAGATGTAATTTAATTTTTTTTCAAATATTATAGCATAGACACTGCTTAACAAAACAATACAGTCTCACAATGAAAACAGACTTAGCACAAACAACAGTAAACTTCTCTACCCTTGAAACTGACATTCATTGAAACCCACATTCATAGAAAATTAATGTGGCCAGTGGCGGATTAAGTTTGCCTTAAAGCTGTTTCAATCCATGGGCCTCTTGCACACATTTTAATGCCATGCATACATGCATGTGGTCTTTGACTCACCTTGCTGATTGTGTTAAAGTATATTCTTCAAATAGTGCAGCACCACTTGTTAGTGTTGTGTTTTAAATGTGCAGTTTTGAACATTTTTCCAGTAAACAATAAACAAAATATATGAATCAATAGTGACAAATCTACCCATTTCAGAACTTTTCAACCATAAAAGGCCACTCATACTTCTCTCATTATAATCCATCAATATCAGTCAACATGCACAGTCTCTGCTTGCCTCAGTCAGTTTGGTTACTTCATATATTTCACCCTGGTGGAATCCAAACATAAACAGGTTGATATAATAAAAGGAAAATAGTCATAGCCAAGATTGGGAAGTGCTATACCCAGCAGATAAAAAACACTTTCATCAATCTAAACAAACAGCTAAGAGGGCAAATTAAATGTACTAAAAATAAATTTGATCTAAAGACAAAGGACAGCCACAAGGCTTTCTTTACCTATGTCTGAAACCTCAAAGGCAGCACACAGCAGTGTGCAGAACTGATTGTAAATGGAGCCACCTCTACAGACACTGAAGATATAACAAATCTGTTATATCTTCTGGCTCAGTAACAACAAATCTGCTGGCCAACAAATTCAGCTCCATTTTACCCCCCCCCCCTCTTTCCCCTGACTGTCCCCCAGGAAATACCACCCTCCCAAGTATAACTAAGGAGCAGAACCTAGATGTACTGTCTATGGGCAAAAGCACCACATCCATAGGCCCTGATGATATTCCAGGATGCCTGGTAAATAGCCTGAAACATGTCCTATCAGGACCACTGGAGTCACTGTTTAACCATATCCTCCAGACAGGCTTTGTGCCATGCGAATGGAGAACTGCAATGGTCATCCCTCCACACATAGGCAGGCCAGCAATGGACCCCAGGAACTACAAACCCATACGTTTGACAAGTCTCATATGTAAGGCCATGGAAAGAATTATCATAGAAAGGATTAATAAGGACATAAAAAATCTTCAAACACTGGATATAACCCCGTTTGGTTTCTTCAAGGGCATATCACGCCTACTTAACCTGGTGGACTTTTTTGGGAGGGTCACCAATGCAATGGATGAGGGCAAAATGGTGCATACTGCTTACTGTGACCTGACTAAGGCAGTTGCTGCAATACCTCACAACAGCATTGTAAACAAACTCATGGATATGGCATAAACCCCTATGTTACATGCTGAATAGGCTCCAGGAAGTTAGGATAAAGGAGACCACCTCTGCAAAGAGGCTGGTCACTAGTGCAGTCCCTCAGGGCTCTGTGCTGGCTCCACTCTATTTTGACATCTACTTCTTAGAAGTCAAGGCCAATGTCAAGGGCCCCTAGTTGATGAACTATCCAGATGATTGCAAATTAGGTGCAGTCATACAATCCCCCTCAGATGCTACCATCCTACAAGGAGGACTAAAACAAACAAATGATTGGTGCCAAAGACATGGCTTAAAACTCAGTGCCAAGAAATGCATAATAGTACGCTATGGGAAGTTAGCAACCCTAGGAAATTACCTCATTGATAACACTCCTCTAAGAACAGAACCAATAGTCAGGGATTTAGGCATGTATATAGATAGTAACCTGGCTTTCGATTAATATGTGTCTAAGGTAGTAAGGAAATCATTCTATGTCTGTCAACTTATAAGTAAAAGTATGGCATCTAGGTCCAAGGAAGTCATTGTTCTACTGTATTTGACTCTAATTATGCCCATCATTTAGTACAAATTCCCCTTCGGTATGTACCTGTCCAGGCACATGCAACAACTGGAATATCCGCAAAAGATCCTCACAAAAAGAATGCAGGGAGTAAATAGCATGTCTACACAAATCTCTACAAAGACCTGTCTATACGCTATATTTTACAGACTGTTGAGAGATGATCTATGCATGGCATACATGATATCCTTAGATCCCATGCTGATGGACCTTTTGCATATCCATAGAATGAATAGCATCAGAATTACTTGATCTGGGTTTTTAAACTTTGCTTAGAACATAAATAGGACATATTGTAGAGGCAGATATGTGGCTCAGAGAGTTCTTCTCTGGAACAGGCTTCCCGTCCATGTGAAGCAGAGCTCTTCCCTAACTCTATTCAAGAGAAACCCGGAGCAGTGGATGGGAAATTGGAAATATAACCTGGGTCTAGCACCACTTAAAATAACCTCTAAGGCACATAAAATTGTGAGATACATTTGGGAAGCATGGTTGAACTTGCAAACGCCAGCAAAAACTTGCAAGATACATTTGGGATGCTTAGACTAGTATTATAAAGGCTCTCATTTGTCATTAGCCTAGTATACACATTTGAACCTATGAACCTATATACTATGGTCCAGGGACTCCTTACCACCTTGTAAATGGAGTGGGTTTACCAGCCCTGATTACAATAATCTTGTTTTGTCTCCATCTCAGGATGCATCAGACTTCATATGGTCATGACTTATGCCCTACATGCTAGGTATTTCCTGCATGGAGGTATTGGGTCCTGTCATTTCCCAGACTGTTTCTTCCTTCTTTATTTAGGGGAATTTTCAGCTGTCTATAAAGAAAGAGCATTTCCTCTATTCTTTTTTTAAACAACTTTATTGATAACTGGATGACTGGAAATAGCACATCATAAAACAGTAATATTCAAAATGACAATACATCCATAACCCTCAGCCTCTTATCACAAGAAATATGGACAAAACCAAAAATAATGGGGGGATAAAGGTCCAAAATTAGGGACAGATTTTAAATATTGTTCCTATGAGCTTAGAAAGTGGCTAAGATAATGGGTTTTGCATTAGCATGCATTTTATTAAAGATAAAAAGCATCAAATTCAAATATCTGTCATTATTTACTGATTTCAGTCCTAGATGATTTCACAGAAAACCACAAATTTTATGAGTAACAGATCAAAAATGTGAGGGAAAAAATCTTTATATTCTGTGAAAATCTGGGCAGTTGAGAGGTATGAGTATTGCAAGATTAATAAAAGACTATGATTACCACTATTGTTGAGAAGACAGAACTAGAGTCTGATGGTCTAACTGTAAATGATGAAACAATACAAATGATGCCCACAATGTCTGTATAATGGAGTTTGTCTCCCTGGCCTCTGTTGAAAGAGAGCACTGCTCTGTCAGACTTTCCAAATAAACAAATGCCAATAAGTAAATACATAAATTAGTACCAGTCTCAAACCTTCTCCAATGGAATTATTATTTTAGGAGTAACAATATCTAGGATCCATTCCCATCTAGCTAGATACAGTACTGAGATGGATGTCATGGCCCTCACTAGGGTCATTAATACCCTTCAGGTGGTTAGGGATCATACTTAACTCATTCACTCCAATGGAGCTCAGGGAGCTAAGGATGTTTTCATTGTAACTTCCAATGGGCGGAGCCTAAACCTTTTGACAGAATCAAATTATGTCATCACATTTCAAACAAGTGTTCATATCTCGGAACCATAGGGATTATTAAAGAAGTATAAATGGCAAACTCTTCAGCAAAACTATTTTACAGTGGTAGTATTCTTTACTTTCTAGGTCTTAAATCAAATTTTATAAGTCATAGTAAACACAGTAACTATTACATTTGTAGTATTTTGTAAACAACCTACAATATCTCTGCAACCACTCAAGTTACATACATATTGTCAGCAGCATTTTATTGATTTACCTGAGAGCTTTTATATGAGGCTAAGGAGTTCTGTCTGTGTTATTTGGTTATTGCGATATTTAGTAAAATGTGAACATTATATCTATATAAATTAATATCATAAAAACAACAATTAATATCTATTTACCTGCACTAGACAGAGGTTAAATATTAATGCAGTTGAGTCTGCCATTGTGTAAGTTGAAATCTTTTAAAACCTTGTACATAGCATGGTTTTGGAATTATTGATGCAAATACGAACATGTAATATTTGATGCCTAGAGGTGTCAGTAGGAGTTAACTGCAGATGCACCTAGAGGCATCACTCAGATGTAATGAGTGAATAATACTCCTATTAAACATTTCACTGGTTTTTCAAAAGTTCAGTCATGGAATCCTTTTAGATTTTTTTTTTCAGGTTTGGACCCAGACTGGTTTATTTCCAACCTATTTGGTTGATCACAGAGGGCAGCTTCCAGTGTCAGCTCTTCTTAATCATACCCTGGTAGCTGCAATATTTTGAAGGCCAGAGGGATAGCTATTGCAGGATGAAGGTGTTAAGGGGCAGGATCTGTAATTGTTGTTTGGGTAGAAGTGCAGTCCTTGAATTAAAACAATGAAAGTCAATACTGCAGTTGCAGTCTGGGCAGAATAACGTCAATGCTTCATGTGCTGATGGGATCCATCTTGGAGCCTGTGTTTTTTTCTGTATACATGCTTCAACCATTGGGAGATGTTACTCCATGAGAGACCTATAAGACCACTGTTCTGTTGAAGGCACATATCTATGCTATCTTTCCTTCAGGATGCTGGGTTTGCAATCTTTTGTATGATGTGGAATGTATTTAAAACTCGGTATTTGTTATTGGGTAAAGCTCAACACCTCTAAAGTAGTCTCTATGGCTATTCATACAATTCTTTGGGACTGCCATGCTCCAGTCTTGTGCCCCAAAATTGCTTGTGGTGGCAATAGACTGGAATTTGTATCTCAGGTGTACAAATTAGGAAATATCTTTGATAAAATGGTGAATATTAGGAGCATGTATCAGTTACCATGAGGTCCTCTTGTTTCTACTTCAAAAATACTGTTATCAAAGAACACTTTTTTCCACTAAAAATCATCCGATGACTTTACATGGACTAGTCACTTCCTGATTGGATTACTACAGCTGCATGAGCCTTGGGCTTTTGGACTGTGAACTTGATTACCTGCAGCTGGTACAGAATTCTGAAGCCTTAGTATTTCTTTGGTGCCAGTAAATTATACTGCTGGTTAAATAACATATAGTCTACAAGATGTTGAACTTATTCTAAACAGCCTTCATGACTTGGACCTCCCTGTCTTCAGAAACCACTGGCTTGGTAATGATCCTTTCGAACTTTATGGTCTGCTACCATGAGACTGTTAATGGTTCCAAGGTGTATCTGGAGTTGTCTGAGAACTGCTCCTCTGCTTACAGAGGCCTACTTCTAGGGTGGCTGAGGAAGTCTGCCAAGCAGCTTTAAGGGTCCATGAAAGATTATTTTTGATCTGTATTTTAATATCTGATGTGATATAAGTTTGTCATCATGGTTTTACTTGCTGTTAAAGTCTATTTGTAAATCTTTGTTCTATTTTATTTTAAAGACATTGACCTTTACTTGTCTGTTTTACTAACTTGCACAGTACTTAGACGTAAGCACTTTAATTAATTTGAACTTGAACTTATAGCTACTCATAACAGTGGCTGAAAATGAGCGTGAGAAAGCGGGAGTGTGACTGATACCTTTCGTGCTGTTTGGAACTGAAGTAGACATTTAGAAGGGAAAGGGCTTATTCCGCTGTAGCCTGGACCTTTCTGCAGTTCCAGCCTTCATCTAATATAGCAATTCCTTCACATCCTTAAGGCTTCCTCAGTGAAAACACACACCCAGACACTTACTGATGGCTAGTAAGAGCAGATTCCCCAGGGGTGGGGTGGGGGGTCCTGGGCATGAGTGGACACAGCAGGCACTGCTTCCCTGGATTCAGAAAGAGGATGACTACCAGGAAAGGGAAGAAGGCTGTGAGGAGGAAGAAGGTGATTGTGATGAGATAGATGATAGCAACAATGAGAGGGTGGATGGCTACGAGGAGAGAAAGGATGGTGTTTAGGAGAAAAGGAGAGCCATGAGGGAAAAGAGAATGGCTGTCAGGAGTGAGACAAATAGAGAAAATAGCTAGGTAACAGTGAGTTTGAAATGTTGGTGTTACCAGAAGAGGTTATAAAATGGTATCCACAAATTTATTTAGCATTCTTGTTCTTTCATCACAGAACTTCTGTAAAATAAATATGCACACACCATCACTACTTTAAATAACATACATTAGTCACATGGCATTGGATAATTAATAATTATAATAAAGAAAATAATTTTTATTTAATAAAAATAAATTAAATCATTTCTATTATTTCCTGTATTAAAAATTGATAACATTCTTGGACTGAATAGTTCCATTAACATGTAATGTTTTTTTTTCAATACAGAACATAAGATCATATGGCAGATATCTGTTAGTTAAAGTGGAATGGGTGTGTGCATATTTATTTATTTTATTGTTGTACACTGTTTTTTGGTGCCTTTGATATTTTATTACTGGTTTTAGTATCTGAAACGTTTGCTTTTTGAGTTTTGGATTATACATTTTTGTGTCCACTATGATATGTACAACATGGAGGATTTAATGCTACATTCACATATTAGTTCTAACAAAACTATCATAGCTGTGCTGATAGCCATTCAGTCTTCTGTCAGTACACTTACTCAGTGACTAGGGGACATTGAGGGATCACAGGTTTTATTTGATGCCAGTTCAATAATGGTTTAAATACCACCTGCACAGATTCCATGCATGCCCCCTGCTTCTGTGAATCATAATGTTAAGTTTACTGAGAAAGGGTTATCTGTTGATTCTATTAACAAAAAACAACCAACCTTTGGATTAAGTAATTTTTTCAAGTTCCAATAAATTCTTTCACAGGTAGTTAATAGAATACAGGTGAACATTTCTGACAAACTGGTTGAATTTGAGAGGAAATTAAAGAAATATAAGTCATTAAGTTATGATAATTTATAGTTGGACCAATGCAGGAAATCTAATATTGCACCTTTTTTAAAATATCCTAATCACATTACCATGAAGAATTTTTAATCACTGTGTCATCCAAATGATGAAAATAAAGGTTAAGCATAATGAACGGCTTATGCTGGATCTTGAAGGAACAACTGCATGACTTAGATAAACATAAACTTGATTCCAACACCTCTGAGGATATCTACAGATTATGAGGTCAATTTTGTTTCTGTTGAATTTGAAATTAGAACTGTTATGTCACGTAAACAAAAAAGATACAAAGAGACATATTGGCATACAAAAATGATACTGCTTTTCCACCCCCCCAAACACCATTAATGTGATTTCCATCCAACAGAAATGTTTCTGTTGCTCCAAGTAATGATGTTTCTTTTTTTTTAATGATGAGAATCAGTTTCCTCTATTAAGACTTTTGTCACATCTGGCTGAAAAATGAATAGTCAATATGGTACAAAAGGAATGGAAATGCTTATTGGTGTTACAATCAAGCACCGGCATCATGTTACAAAAATTGGTGACACAAAAAAACAATCTATGTAAAACATAAAGCAAATAGCCCAGAAGCAAAGTCCACAAACTTTAATATGGTGAGCTGTTTCATCTTACATAAATAGTAAAACTTCCTCAAGATGAAGAAAGCGCTTATCATATTAAAGTTTGTAGACTTCGCTTCTGGGCCATTTGCTTTGTGTTTTACATAGTTTGTTTTCCATTTGCCTTTGTTGTTTTTGTATTAGGAAAAAAAAAAAAACATTTCCAAAGGGGAGAGGAAGAGAAAGAGGCAATAGAGGAGTATGAAACAAACTTTAACACCGGGCATTCAACAGTAAGATATATAATTTGACTGATTTTAACTTTTCTGATTGTCAGATTAGTGTATTAAGCAAAGGTTTTTTGTTCTTTCCTACTAAACAAACAGATATTCCATTGACATTATTAGAACTCAGGCTATATATATAAGGAAACTTAATTTGGAATATCTTTTACTTAATATTCAACTATATTATTTACTTAAGCCCTCTACATTTAATGCACCCTTAATTTCTACACTGCAGATTTTTCAGGATATTTGTGAACGCGATATTGGGAAATTGCTGAATTTCAAAGTTAGTCATTCTATTTACTATATGACTTCTTTAGAAAGACAGGCCTTAAAACTATTGAGCAATTTGAGTAATTTTAGGTTTATAGAGGCTAATAATGGGGTTACCATGGTAATCATGTATCATGATGAATATATTGATGCTATGATGCATATGCTTAATAATACCAAGGAATACTTATTTTTCATATCTCTGAAACTTCATTATTTACTGTAGTCATCAAATCTCTTTAGAGTTCCATACCTAAAGATGTAGGTATGGAATGTCTGTGGTCCTTTATTAATAAGAACACTGATTAGTCTAATGTTAAAATTAATAATATATATATTTTTTGGAACTTGTATTGGATTATAAGTTTTTATATTTAATTCTGTTTTTTATCAACAAGTTAAAGGGGTGGCCATGGGGACCTTTATGGCTCTGTCATTAGTGAATTTAGTTATGGGTTAGTGGGATTATCATTTCTTGCCTAAAAGTCCTTTTATTTGATAATGTCAGATTTTATGCTAGATTTGTTGGTGGTTTGTTCTTTGTAAGGAGTGATACACATAAGGAATGCTTACACTTTATAGCCTCTCTCAATAATACTAGCATGTCTTAAGAATTCATTTTAAATGATGTTGGTAGTAATTTGAATTTTTTGGATGTTAATATTCATTGGACATTCTCAATTATGTTTTTTTCTAGTAGAATATATAGAAAGGAAATAGTTGTAAATACTATTCTATTAAAATTTAGTAATCATCCTTCTTTTACTAAAAATACTATACCCAAATGACAATTTATCAGATTGTCTAGACTGACTACAGAAGAACAACTTTTTAAAATGGACATGGAAGTAATTTTATCTTTACTTATTCAAAATGTGTATGGTGAAGGGTTGTTATCAGAAACAGCTGCATGGGTTAGTGATAATAGGGACAATATGTACCTTCCAATTTGAACACTTGGCTGGAATAAGATTTCTGGACATAGCAACAACACTTTTAGGCTATTTTGCTTAGATATGACAGTGAATGCCAGATATATTCATAACATTTTGAAGGATTTATTCAATATTTTGATTGTTCAGTCGGTTATTGTTTATAAAAAGCTACCTCTACAAGGAGTTTCGTACATCATGATACTATTATCATCAGGTCTAATACGACTAATAGAGAAGTTAGTACATGCTGTTGTGGTTGCTGCCAGGCATGGCATTACATTTTTGAAGGCAAGTTTTTTTTGCAATACAATAACCAAACTTTTTATGCTAAACAACATTATACTTATAATACCAAGCATATAATGTACATTGCAGTGTGTAGTTGTTGTGAGGCTTTCTACATAGGCTTGACTTATAGATGTTTTAGGAAATGTATAATGGAACATTTATATGATATTAAAAGTGACAGTCCTAATAATGCCTTAGTTAAACATAAAGCACCAAATCCTGAACACAATAAAATTTATTTTTTCAGGTTAGATCATGTTTCTCCACATATGAGAGAATGCGATTTTGGGAACATTATTGAACACAAGGAAACTTTATGAAAATTATGTTCGCACGTTGCTAAGTTTCTTGGACTAAATAGTTCCATTAACATTAAATCTTTTTTAATAAAGAAAATAAGGATGATTATGGATGGATGGATTATTTTGATTAAGTAATATTTTTTATCATTAATTATGTTAATTATTTTATGTCATGTGATTGATATCTGTTATTTAAAGTGGAATGGGTGTGTGCATTTTTATTCTGAAGTTCTACGATGAAAGAATGAAAGGTTATAAAATGTTATAAGAGCAAAGAATAGTAACAAATTTTGTGTGCAACATAGACAGGGAATAATGCTCTGCCCAAGCTAGTTAGTTATGATCAAAACAGCAAACTTTCTGTAATTAGCAATTTTACTTAGCACTGACAGGAACACAATGAATGTCACAGACTGACAAGAGAGTAAAAATAATAGATTCTATATAGAGGCAACAACTAATATAATTTGAAACCTTAATATATTACCTTCCTGTTTAAAAAGACTAACGAGGGATCCATATGTAAGGGTACAGCAGGTTAATTACATATTGGTTATTGTGGTTGTGGACAAGAACTGATAAGGTTCTCTTTCCAAGTTTTATCTTACAGTGAGGTAGATCAAGGAAGCTAGTACCCAGGCCTGCCCATGAAAGAATACTGAAATTGTAAGATCTCTTAACTGTATACTTAAAGAATCTTTAAAAATTATCTAAAACTTCTTTTAACTGTAAGACTTCTTTCAAATGTATCCTTATGCTGTACTAACAGTGATGCCTAATGCTTAAGATTTCTTTCTACTGTATTCTTAAAATATATGTAACAATGAATGCTCAATATGTATGTAACAGTTCTGTTTAATGTACTAATGTATCAATGTAAATTGTCACTGGCTGTCAGCTGACACAAATCATTGCTGGAAAGGTGCCATGGACCTCTACCTGGTGAATAAAGTTAAAATAAATAAATAAAATGAGGTTCTAGAAATTGGGCTTACACACCAGGCAATGGACGACAACATCTTCTTTAATTATGTTAAAAATCTCAGAAACAATGCCCAGCATTGTACACAGCTAATAGTAAGTGATATAACATACTGAGAGGACATTGCCAATATTCTAGTGGACAAATTTATCTCAAACCTCACACCCCTCTCCCGTCCAGTATTCTCAGATCATATACCCAACTCCCCCCAAAATCATCCAAGAAAAAATGATCAAGGCATTGTCTAAGGCCAAGAACACTAAGCCTATGTGCCCAGATAACATGCCAGGCTGCCTGCTCATCAGCCTGAAACATGAATTGCCTGATCCCCTACAGACTCTATTCAATATCTGCATCAAACCAATCTTTGTGCCAGATTAACTGAGGGCCTCAACAGTCATTCCCTTGCATAATGGTTGGGCTTCAATGAACCTGGGTAATTCTATACTCATAAGCCTGACCAGTCTCATCTGTAAAGCTATGGAAAGGATATTTATGGCATTAGTCAGTAAGAATATAGGTAACCTAAAAACTCTTTACCTAAAACAGTTCAGATTCATCAAGGGTAGTTCCAAGCTACTTAACCTGGTCAACTTCTTGGAAAAATGACTGAAGCAATGGACAAGGGCAAAACAGTTCACACATCATATTCAAACCTTGTAAAGGTGTTTAACACCATGTCAAATTCAGATATCGTAGTTAAACTATCAGCTACATCTCAATCCCTGTATAGCTCACTGAATATCAGATTGTCTCACAAATAAAACACAGGAAGGTGGATGGCTCTTCCTTCTCCCAAAGGCCTGTCACTGCCAGTATACCCCAGGGCTCAGCCCTTGGGCCACTCCTCTTTGGCATCTACTTCTCGGAGGTCAAACCTAATGTTAAGAATTTTTGACTTACCAGGTTTGCAAACTTGGTATCATCATAAACTCCCGTTTGGACACCAAGATCTTCCAAGAGGACCTGTCCCAAGCAAATAGCTGGTGTTAAAACCATGGAGTAAAACGAAATGCCTATAAGGGTATAATCTTATCATTCTGCAAACATGACTCTCTTTGTAACTATCACATTGACAACATACCCCTGAAAATTGAACCCGCAGTGAGGGATCTTGGAACCTATATCAGTAATGATCTGTCATTTGATCATCATGTATCCACAATTGTAAGGAAATTATTTTTCATTGTATAGCTTATATCTAAAGATATTGTATCCAGGTCCAGGGATACTATCATTCCACTGCACTCAGCATTCATTAGGCCGATCATTGAATATAATGCCTCATTTGGTATGCATCTGTCCAAACACTTGTCACAACTGGAATGACCATAGCATTTTAACAATAAAAAATCAAAGGGCTAAATCATAAAAATTATGCAGATCTTCTCAAGCTCTTGTCCCTTTTCTCAGAATCATACAAGCCCCTGAGTGGTGACCTCTATCTCATGTATAGAGTTTAAACAAAACCTATTCTGTCAGACAAATGATATTGTAAACACCCACTCAAGGGATCTCAATCTTTTTTGCAAAATAAATAGAACATGTTGGATGGATAGGTATGTATCCCAGAGAATACCACTTTTTACTGAACCATCTTCCTCCTCCACCTAAAGCAAAGTACTTCTCTTACTCTATTTCAGATACAGTTTGGACAACTGGATGGGTATTCACAAGTCCATCCCTGGTTTAGCACCTCTGTCCCTCATGGACAGGGGAAACATGTAAATGTCCCTACATACCCTTATTTAGCCTGCTTTGGGTTATCCATATGCAAAATATAAGGGCAAGACACTACTGCGGGATGTAAGGCAAGGCTTATTAAGATTCTCACATATTAATAGCCTAGTAAGTACCTACAAGCATATGAACCTGGAAGATCACAGAGCTGAGAACAATCTCTTTTATACAGGAAGCCATTTTATCCTTGGAGAGGTGGCAGTGATGTGTGTCATCAGCACAGCAAAGGCATGGCAGGCATCTCTTTGAGCAGGAGACAGACAGATGATATGACACATTTTCTGTAGTACTGTTTTAATTAAGTAAGCAAAGAGCATGAACTTGGGGATAAGACAAAACATCTACACCCCACACCACATAGTCCTACATGATCATTTTAGTTAATAATGTAGTTTTAAGTTTTAAACTGTTCTACAGGGTAGTGCAATATAAAGGCAAGGATCAAACAATTGCCAAGATATCTATAAAAACAGGACATTTTCATAGGGATTGCAGTCCAAGATAACAGTCATCAACTAGTCAGGGAGATGTTTAAGTTATTTTAGTAGCATATTTGTTTCTCAGTATTTTTTATATAATTTTATATCTATGTTGCACATATGTGGTTCAGGACTTGTATTTCTACATCTATTTGCTTGCAAAGGAATGCGTTAGAGTAAGTGAGAGAGAGAGAGAGAGAGAGAGAGCGAGGGAGTCTATGTGTGTGTGTGTGTGTGTGTGTGTGTGTGTGTGTGTGTGTGTGTGTGTGTGTGTGTGTGTGTGTGTGTGCGCGTGTGCATGTCTGCTTCTGTGATGTAAGTGTTCACATCTCTGCTGTCTACAAAAGGGTGTGTGAGTGTGTGTGTGTTTGTGTATGCATTAATCTGCATACATGCATGCATCTGCGTGTCTGCGTCTAAGTTAAAAATCAACATCATATTATGTTAGTAGGCATTTGCTTGATATCATAAGCATTTTATAACCAGAAATAAAATGTCGTAGGAGGCATTCCTTTACAGACATTAATCTGATAGGTAATTAATGGCTGACAGTTTTCTATAATTTGAATAATCTACTGTTTTGCCAGAGAAAAGACATTAAGTGAACATTGCTTAAAACATCTACACCCTGGAGATTAAATGCCTTCCTGAACACTTCAAATGATTTAATTCACATCTTGTAAGCACTGAAGAATTTATTCTAGACTTTGATTAAACTGTGTAAAAGTATCAGAAATCCTTAGAGGATTCTGCATTCATGAATACCTGCAAATAAGATGCAAATAGACAGATAAATTCAACAACAAAAAAAAAAAACCTTTGGTAGAATCACAGACAATGGAATGTATGACAGTAAAATAGGTACTGCTTAGCTTAAAAAATGCCCTAGTCATGAAGACAAGAAAAAAACTAAATAAAATACAAAAAGAAAAAAATGTTCAACATTTAATGATTAATTTAGTCTCAAAAGTTGAAAGAAATAATATGAGGAGCTACTACATGTACTCATGTAACAATGTAACTAACACTTGTTACTTCATGGGGGGATGGGGGGTACACCACACCCTCGCTCCCAATTGTATACAGCAACTCCAATGTCACATAACAGAAGAGAAAATGTAAAACAGAAATTGGAAAGAAACAAATATCAAAGGAAAGTGTTATCAGAAAACAATAAAACGATCACCCAAGTATAGAGTATGACACGTGTGTTTACAAAAAGATCTTGTGCATACTTGACAATAAGCAATCAAATATATTACAGCAGTACAGAGACAAGTGAAGATATCATCCTTTATCTACAGATGCAATAACTGCTACCAGAAGTAAAATTAAAAACTCAGGTTCCATGGGACAATGTAACATTCCTGGTAGTTTCCTAGACAAAATCAAGAAACAACTAATTAAATCCCTGTTAGTCATATTAAACAACTTATCAGCATGTAGACATATCCCTGACCAATGACAACAGGTAGTGATACCACTTAACAAAGGATGGGTATGTGCTATCAGACCCAAGTAATTTTATGCCCAACCACATAACCTTAATTTTATGAAGCCTGGACAGAGCCATAATGTAGAAAATATGGGGTCTGAAGGGAGAGATGATAAAATCAACAAGCAAATGAGAGTAGTTGAACTGAATTCATGTTGGTGAGTACCTTCATGAGGTAGATGCTGTTTTTTTTACAAAATCTCCCCAAGACAACACTGATATATAGGCTGTATTTTATATAGCATATATCATGGACAGAAGTAGGTTAAAAATAAAAAAGATAGCTGGGTGCAGAAGTCCCAGGATAAAAAAGTGCCCAATTCTGGTAGGCGCAGTGGTGCTAAGCCTGGAAAAAATGACAGGATAGAAACTTCAAGACATAGAAGCACTCCCACAATGGTGTTAGGCCAGGCTCAAGGGAAGGATGCCCCCCCCCCCCATTGTAAAAGGAAGCAGTAGTCTACAAAAATCACAAAAATGACAGGCCACAAAAGAGCCATAAAGATGATACAGTAGATTATTGAGGATAACAAAGAAATTATGTGTTGTCACTATCATGCAAGAAGCCCATCACTACCGTACAGATGATGTACAAAAAGACTGAGAGAAATTAGAGAAAGAAAAATATTTACACAAGAAAAACTCAAAACCTTCAAATGCAAATTTGTGTTCATTAATACAATAAATGTATTTATGAAAAAACATTTTAAAGACCAAGAAACCTTGGGCTGTTTGGGAAAAAAAGCAACTGGGGAAGTGTAAAAATATAAAGAACAAAGTCTAGAGATTTTTGAAAGGTATAAAAAAGAAATATGGACATGGTAAAAAAAGAGAGATCTGATATGGTGCAATATATATGCACAGGTGAAAGCAATATTAATCAACACAAAAAAACAGCCCCACAGATAATCAAAGAGAAATACAGGCAAAAGCATCCTGATATGAAAATTTTCACAATACAAAAAATAAAATCACAAAGAAGCAACGCAGAACAGAACATTAGTAAAGTAGAAGTTATAAAATAGAAGCTGAAGTTATGGAATATCTGCGATGTGAAGGATTTAGTGTAGAAAGTCTAACACAGGTTATATCACAGCATGATGGAACAATGAGTCCCCAAACTAAGGAGAAACAGGAGGAGCAGGAGACATCTGAAGAAGAAATATGGGCATGGGAAAGAAAAGGAGATTTCATACGGTGCAATATTTATGCAAAGGAGGAAGCAAAACTAATCAAATACAAAAAAAGAGTATCACCAAAGACATTTGAAGAGAAATATAGGCAAAGGCATCTGGACATGAAATATTTTACAATACAAAAATAAGAAAACAAAGAGGAAAAGTAGAAAAGAGGATTAGTAATGGGGAAACTAAAGAAATAGAAACTGAGGTTATGGATTACCTAAGAAGTGAAGGATTTAGTGTAGAAAATCTAACTCTGATAACATCACAGCAGATAGACCAATGGATCCCCAAATTAAGGAAAACCAGTGGAGTGTGAAACACCTGATCAGTTGCCATATGAATATACTGTGGAGCCTTCCACAGGAAACCAGTACAAATGTCCAGTTGAAGTAGCACAGCAAGGGAAGGAACAGGAAACTGTGGCAACTGTGATGCAGTCAATGTTATGGAGTGATAGGTCAGTGAGTTCCTGTATGAAAGAGCAATGGATAACACAGGATGAAGCTGAAGAGAATATGGCACAGGAAGATGCTCTAGAACTTTTTATAGAATGCCCACAGGAAATGGACAACAAAGAATGTGCCCTCAGTTTACAGGAAATGATTTAAGAGAGGAGTTGCTTGATTTAATAGCGATGTAAGGACATATTAAGATTTATGAAAGATATGGACTACAAAAAGTCATTAAAACCCAAAAAGTTAGAAGTTTGATAAAACAAATGAACACAGTAATTAGGATTGTGCATAAAAATTCATGCAATATAACAGAAGTAAATAGGATATATTACTGTGCAGCTAAATTAATAACAGATAAAGTCTTGCCACAAAAACACAAAGCAGTGAGGGAAAGGAAGGGGAGAAATCAAATGCCATCATGGAAGCTTTGAATAGAGAAAACTATAAAGCAATTAAGACAAGACGTGCTACTGTTAGAGTACGGAAGAGGGAGCAGATCAACAAAAATACTCAGAAAGGTGTATGTGAGAAAAGCAATGCACAATATCAAAACAGATCAGGATCTATCGTGTACTATCGCAAAAAATAAACTAAAAATATTAGCGCAGATAGAAAAAAATTAGAAGATACACAGATAAGTATAAAGTAGAAGTACAAAACAAGCAATTTATTGATAATCCAAAAAAGTTTTATAGAGAATTGTGAAACAAGGCAAAAGGAATTGAAACATCACCAAAAAAAGAAGAAATAGATACAGGTTGGAGAAATATCTATGAAGATCCTGTGGAACATAACAAGGACACTGAATGGACAGAAGAAGTAAAAGAAAGAATAAGAAGTTAAAATGTACAGGATATGAAATGGAATGAAGTAATGGCCAAAGAAATTGAAACAAAGTTAATAAAAGTCCTTAACTGGATAACCTCAGGCTTAGATACAGTACCTAATGTCTGGCTAAATGTATTAACATTTTTACATGAAGATTTACCAATGAGTAAGAATTATTTATATGTTCACCCTGAACAAGTTCCAACCTGATTAACAGGAAAAACAATACTCCTCCTTCAGAGCAAACTTGGAAGCTATCCTAAAAACTATAGAGCAACAACTTGCTTTTCAAAGAATGTATACACTATACACTGGAATTGATGCCAACAGAGTTTATAGTCATTTACAAGAAAACTCAGTCATGGCAATAGAACAAAAGGGTAACAAAAGAAAGTAATTTGCCACAAATGATCATTTGTTGTTAAATAAAGTCATAATGGAGAACTGTAAAAAGGGGAAAATCTAAGTATGTCATGGATAGACTACAAAAAAAAAAAAAACATTTGACAGTATTCCACTTTCATGGATAAAAGAGTGCTTAAAAATGTGTAAAATACATCCTACACTGATCAAATACATTACAATGACCATGAAACGGTGGCAAACCTCTTTGCAGTTAAGCCATTATAAAGGACAAATTATTATTCTAGGGATAAAAATTCAAAGGGATATATTCCAGGGTGACTCTCTGTCACCGCTGTTCTTTTGTTTTGCCCTTAAACCATTAAGCTGTCTACTTAACAGATTAGGTCATTGCTACAATTTGGCTCACAGAAAACAACAAAGTATAAAGACTTTTCTTCTTTTTGTGGATGATTTAAAACTGTATAGTTCATCTGATGAGGAACAGAATGCACAACTGCAAGTGGTCAAAACTTTTTCAGATGATATAAGAATGCCATTTGGTCTTGATAAATGTGCAAAAGCAACCTTTAAAATAGGAAACCTGCAGCACCAAGAAAACATCAGCCTGGGACAGGAATGTGATATAAAAGAATGTTACCAAGAGGGAGTGTATTAATATTTGGGAATTGTTGAAGGATCAACAATAAAACATGAACAGATGCAAATAAGACTTAGTAAGGAATATTTTAGAAGACTAAAATTAATACTGAAGCCAGCCCTGACATCTAGGAACAAAGGCCAGGCTATAAAGAAATTTGCTTGTCCTTTCCTACCTTACAGTTTTGTAATGATTGACTGACCCCAAAAGGTATTGGATCAGTTGAACAGGAAAACAAGAAAAACTGCTTCATGCTTATCAAATGATTTATAAAAACAAGTGTATACCAAGACTATATATTCCCCATTCTGAAGGGGGTATGAACTTCCTCAAAACTGATTACATGTATAGATCTGCAGTCGAAGGACTGCATACATATCTACTCACCTCACAAGACCCAAATGTAGTGAAAGTTTTAAAACATGAGGAGAATAAGTCTAAGATGACTTATTTGCTTAGTTTAACAGAAGCATATTGGTGTCAAGAGGGAATGGAAATCAAACCAGAAGTAGATACAAAACAGACAGCAACTGTATGTGTCACAAAACAAAAGAATGAATATAAGGTGAAGGATCAGATGAGAAGGCAAGCATAGCCAGCCTTAGGCATAGGCCAACTAGGCAGGGGCGCTTTTCCAGTATTTATTTGGTATAGGTAGACCAGGATGGTGGCACCTGGTAGTGTGGTGGTGGGGCGCTGTGGAGCCCTTTTGCCTAGGACACCAGTTGACCTAAAGCCACTCCTGAAGGCAAGAAATACGAAAAATGCAAAAATATAGTGCAAGTACAGAAAACTCTTGGAATAACCTCATGTTGATTAGGATCAAATGCAGGAATGGTTAAGGACAGGTGAAGTTAACCAAAAAGATGAAAGTTTAATATTGGCGGCCAAGGATAGTGGACTACATACATGCTGGTTTACAAAATCCATTGAACATGTGGGAGAAACAGACAAATGTAGGTTTTGTAAAATAGAACTGGGAGCAGTCACACATCTTGTTGCTGGCTGTGGTATACTAATGGCAGAAGGACTGTATACTGAAAGGCATAATAATATGACAAGACTGTTCCATTGGGGACTGTGTGAAGTTTATATCACATGGGATCACCCATTACCAACAGTTCAAAAAATAGATGTAAGAAAACCAGATATAGTAGTCCATAAAAAGAAGACAAAAGTAGGATTGATCATTGAAATTGCTACACCCAGTGATTACAGTGTCATACATACAGAGAGACACAAAGTCATAAAATACCAGGATTTGCAGGCAGAAATGAGGGCAATGTGGAAGGATACCCAGACATTTCCAACACTAGTATGAACAATGAGTTTTATTTAGATATGCTACCAATACATGTAACTCCATATGAATTGCAGGAGACAGTTCTGGCCACATTGTGGGTGCTGTGAAGAGCACTTCTGAATAACATCAAAGACTGAAACAATACGAATTTCATAAACTTTAATCATACTTTGAGTTTGAATTTGGGGCCATTCCCGTCATGGTATTAGAAACCCAAAAAAACAAAAGACTTGGAAAGATTAAAAAATATATATATTGTGCCCTGAAACCTGTTTCTGTTAAATATGGAACAATGTGGGTTTTCTTAGGGGAGATGTTGCTCTTTGGATCCTGTGGCATTATTT
Organism: Protopterus annectens; assembly: GCF_019279795.1. NCBI lineage: Eukaryota > Metazoa > Chordata > Ceratodontiformes > Protopteridae > Protopterus > Protopterus annectens. The sequence goes on from NC_056745.1 coordinate 1,131,632,819, forward strand.
GAAAAAGTAATAGCAGCACTCAACAAAGGAATGGCAGTGCATAGTGCTTATCTTACCTTTCTAAGACTTCTGACACAATAACACATGACTGGTAAATTAGAATAATTAAATGCCAATCCATGCATTGTGCAAGAATGAAAATAGCAGCCGTATTAAGGGTTCACAATGGTGTTCTGAAAGTAAGGGCTGCTGCCTGATTTGCAACACGCATGTGTATATATATATATATATATATATATATATATATATATATATATATATATATATATGTTGTTTGCCTTTTCAGCTTTTCCCAGTTCAGGGGTCACCACAGCGGAACTCCAGTCTGCTAATGATTGGCAGTCGATTTTTATGGTGCCGAGTTGCCAGCCCGATGCTCAACCTTCAGCGAAGGCACGCCCATTCATGCGTGTCTTTTGGAGGCCACTCGACTGCGGGGAGGACATGTAGACTCCACACAGAAGGCGCTCCAGCCGAGAATTGAACAGGAGAACCTCTTGCTGTGAGGCAACAACGCTACCGCTGTACCATTTGACACAATACCCCACTCGGGCATCATAGATAAGCTATCCAGCCTAAATATAAACCCCTATGTCACAAGATGGGTCGCAAACTGGCTCAAAGACAGAACCCACAGAGTCAGAGTTGCTGGAGCCATGTCAGACTCAAAACCGGTCACAAGTGGCGTCCCACAAGGTTCTGTCCTGGGACCTCTCTTGTTCGGTATTTACTTTTCTGAGGTACAGGCCAACGTGGGAGGACTATGGCTCACCAAGTTCGCAGATGACTGCAAACTGGGCACCATAATCGACTCTCCAGCTGACACAAACATCCTTCAAAAAGGTCTCGCAGAGATGGATAACTGGTGCCAGAGCCATGGTCTAAAGCTAAATGCCAAAAATTGTATAGTCATACCCTTTGGCAAAAACAATGTGCCCACAAATTACCACATAGGTGGTAACCCATTAAGCACAGAGAAAGTAATTAGGGATCTGGGGACCCAAGTTGATAGCAATCTCTCCTTTGACAACCACATTGCCAAAGTGGTTAGAAAGACCTTCTACATAGCCCACCTCATCATGAAAGGATTCACATCTAGATCAAGAGAGGTAATCGTGCCCCTTTATTCATCTCTCATCAGGCCCATCATAGAATACAATGCCCCCTTTGGGATGTGCCTTACCTGACACCTGCAGCAATTAGAAAGACCCCAAAAGTACCTCACCAGGAGGATCAAGGGACTCAAACAGATGCCATATGCTGCTCGGTTAAAAAAACTCCAGCTCTACTCAGTTGCATACCGCCTACTTCGAGGCGATCTATGCCTGACATATAAAGCTATGTCCAACCCAGAATTAATGGACATGCTCCACCTCAGTAAATCTAAATCCCTTAGAGCCACGCGATTGAGGGACTTGAACCTCAGCACAGAAATAAATAGAACATGCTGGAGGGACAGATTCATAACCCAGAGGCTCCCTTCGCTCTGGAATAGAATTCCAATTCATGTTAGGCAGAGCACCTCACTGACTCTCTTCAAGAAGAATCTTGATGAGTGGATGGGGGATCGTAGGTTTGTCCCGGGGATTACTTCCGTGTCACTATTAGACAGAGGCACAGTAAACTAAACTTTAAAAAGGGCACAGTATACTCAAATCAAGGGGTGGCGTAAGCCAAACACAATCGGGCTAGGCTTATAAATGCCCCAGGGCAGATAGCCTAGTATGAACCTATGAACCTATGAACCACCGCGGATATATGTGTATATTAAAGTTAAATATTTTATGTACACTTTTTTATTTTTAGAATTCAGGTACATAATGCAAAACACAATTGGGTGAATGACATAAGCACCTAACATAACTGACATCTAAAGATACCCAACTTGGCAGGGTGGCCTAATGGTTAAGATGTTTGCCTTACAAACGCAAGGTTCGAGTCTCACAACGGATAATTGCTAGGCTTAAAATGACTTGCAAGGGCAGTTAGCCTATTACTAATCTATGAACCTATGAACTAGATACTTAGGAGATGCAGGAAAATATTCCAACCAAACCTGGCTTTGCTGTAACAGTCTTTATTATAAAATACACAAATGCACGAATACAATTTAAAAACATGAAACACTTAACTTTTATCATCGTCTTTTTTGTCCTCTTCTATCAGACTTCATCAGACAACTTCCCATATACCACTTCACAGAATATATACCCACACCTCACTTAATTAATGAAAAACAGCTAATTATGCAAATAGGTTTAACAATTTAATTATATAAACCAATATAATTGTGCATTCATGCATTTTATAATAAAGACTGTTACAGTGAAGCCAGGTAAGTTGTGCAAAGGCATGGAGGTTGGTGGGGGTGTTACTGTGTGCTTGTGTGTGAACATGTGTGTGCATGTCTGTTGGGACATGCATGAAGTTGCATGAATGTTTGTGTTTGTAAGTGTGTGTTTACCTGGATAATCAAACTGGGGCTAGTTAGGGAGATAAATTAGAAGTTAAGAATTATACAATAAAGGCTCATTACTTTTCAAAAACAAGCATGCTGATTGGACAGCCCAACCAGTATGCCCATTGTAAATCCATCACATACCACTAGAAAAAAGTCTGGCTACTGAAGTACCACTGAGTGGCCAGACTTTCTGTTGGCATAGACTGAGTGATTGAACAAAATAAGAAAAATCAAGTATATTTACAAAAGTAATGAAACAAAAACCTCCCTGATTTTTCTTTGTATTTTTGCACTGTCCCTTGTAAAATCTATATTCTCCATCTCTTCTCCTGCACTGCACTGATGTTCTGTGCAAGCATGAGAATGCAAGCACCATACACATGCAACATACATCAGCATGACGAGGACATTGTTGAAGAGGACTGAATTGCTTTTATACAAAGACATTATTTAAAAAGGTAAGCAATTTCTTTCTTAAATAATGTAATTGTATAATAGCAATAACCCACTCCTTTGTGTGGGTATATCAGGATTTAGCAATAGTTGCCTTTGTTTACTCACTTGAGATTCTCTCTCATGATCAAACCACACCATCCATTGGTAAACCCTGATATACCCACACACAGTCATGGATTATTGCTAAATTATGCACACTATTTCTAGAGCTCAACAGCATACAGTTGAAAGAGATCTTAGTGAGGAGACAAATATGAGTCACAGACTAGTTGAAGTAACTACCAAAATACATACGAGGTGTAAACTTGTTCTTTAAGGCAGTTAACACTGTCTCTTTTAGAAAATCTTCCTTCAGCTTTGATCTGGAGTGTTTGTAGTTGTTAAGGCTTCATAAAAATGGTTGTAGTAGTGTATTTCAGGATGCAGGAGAAATCTTATAGAATGCCTTTTCACTCATTTTTATAGTGAATTATGTTCTGCTTAGGAGGGCACCATCTTGATTTTGCAATGGATAAGATGTTATTTTAAAACTGAGTTTATTCCGTATGAGAGTGCTATAAGACTCTTTTAGGAGTTTAAATGTAAGGAATTTTAGTAAAATTAATGCTCTTAATATAACTGGCAGCCAGTTTGTTTCCTTTAATATCATGCAATGGTATTCTGATGATGAATAACTAAAATAATCTTAGTTTCTACTTTTTGAAATAGACAAGAATTCAGGGCTATATTTAGTGAAAGGAAATGAAAGCAACTGCAATTTCAGACCTTGGAAGTGGGATGTTAATGGCAGAACCTTTCCTAGCCTTCTTAGTACATTTGAGAATAAGTATGCATACTTGAGTTGGTTTATTGCACTGCAGACCTGCGCCTCAGTTTGTCCTTGCAGCAATAATTTCCGATCATGTAGCAAGCCCAAGGATTTTACTTGGAAATGTTGAGAATGGGAATTCCATCGGGTCCTCTTATTAATACTGATTGAATAGAAGGTAATCTTTGAAGGTTACACACGAACATAAGCATTATCTTTGATGGGATTAATGATATGTTTGCTGATTAAAAATGTTCAAGATATGACTGAAATCTTGTAGAAACACAAATTACAAGTGTCAGGAGAGATTTTTGTGAATTGTTTATTTTTTACTTTTTTTATTTGTTGACTAGATTAGTCCGATTAAGCTGATAGCGTCTTTTCAGGATAGGTGGTATTTATACTAGTAGCGGAAATTTGGCCAGGGCATTGGGGAACTTCCTCTGCTCTTTTTGGTAGGTGCTGTGGGATCTTTTGTATCTACCTGAGTTACCACCAACTCAAGCAGATGAATGAATTTTCTTTTGGCTTAGTTTTATTTATTTATTGACATTTGATTACCAGGAAAGTCAGACTTGGTAGGAGCCCATTTTCAGTGGAGGCCCAGTGGAAAAAACTCCAAATAATTACAAAGCATTTTAAGAAAAATGTTATAGTCTTTAAAAATAATACAAAAAGACAAGTACGGTTTAAATAGCTATACCAAATTAGACATGATATCAAGATAACATGGTTAAGAATAGATGCAAGTTATGTGACAATGAATTAATAGAAAAAAATTGCTAGTTTATAGATAAATTAAATGTAAGTTAGTATAATATAAACAGAAAATGTAATATGAAGTGAGAGAAAAGCAGGCTTATGGAATATTAAAACAGAAAGTGAGGGGAGAGAAATTGCTAGAAGTAAGGAATTAAGTGAAGAAGGGAGACTAAGGAGATATAAGGTATGAATAGATATTTTTTTCACATTTGGGGATATAGTGTATCCTGGTGTTGAGGAAGAACAGAACCAGTTTTTGGCTGGGAAGTCCTTCAGAATGGTTTTGAATAATGGGAGGAAAGGTATTGACCTGATGGATACAGGTAAGGAGTTCCAGGCCTTTTGTAGCAAGATGCAGAGATGGCTTATGGTACCAGACTACTGGGCTGCATCCCCCCAACTTTCTCATATAAAAAAAATAAATAAATAAAAGAATGTAATTACTATTTTTTTACACACTAATAGCAGTTCAAACTGCAAACTAGTGTGTAAAGCCAAAGATGCAATGCCACCCAGAACTCAGAGCACCAAACATGAGAGCTCGAGTTCTGATAAAAAAAAAAACATTTTTTGTCGCCGGACAGTTTTTAAAACAGTCCAGATTGGGAAAGACTGCAGGTACCAATGAAGATGCCCAGAAGTCATTGCAGTTTGAATCTCAGGAAGTAGAAACATGCCGAGACTGTTAAGTCAGCAGTCTGTCACGTAATATGAGTATGTGACTTGGCTTGCTGATTAGTCCTTTTACTCTCATGTTCTCTTCACATGCTTTAACTCGATATAGTTAAGTTGCAAGGGAGAGAGCGAGAGATGGAGGACTCTTAGAAAAAAAGTGAAAATTGTTTACTTATTAATCGGAGATTCAGAACCAAAGTATAAAGTGAAAGAAGACAAGGTAGGCTATTTGTAAATTAGCCCCCCCCCCAAGAGATAAATTAATAAATTAAATTCTTATTTTATTTTTTCCTGGCAGGGTCAACCAGATACTTTCTGAATTTATTTTTTTTCCTGGCAGGTCAACCAGATACTAGTAGTTTGTGTGTTTTGGGGGCTGTTGATGACTTTCTCTTTTTAATATAATGCACTGGCGGGATCAACGAGATACTAGTGGTCTGTGTATTTTGGTGGCTGTCGATGACTTTTATAATGTAATATATATATATATATATATATATATATATATATATATATATATATATATATATATATATATATATATATATATATATCAAATATTATATTTTAATATAATATCCTTGGATGGTTAACCAGATACTAAGGAGGCAATGTGTTTTGGGGACTGTTGATTTTTTTTAATATAATACACTGGCAGGATCAGCCAGATACTAGTGGTCTATATGTTTTGGGAGCTATTGATAACTTTATTTTTTAAATATAATATCCTGACAGGCTTAACCAGATAGTAAGGAGGCAGAGTGCTTTAGAGGCTGCTTGACTGTGGATGTTTGTTTTCCTAAGAAAATATCCTGGCAGGGATCAAATATACTAGGTACTCAATGTTTTTTAGGGGATACTTGTGGATGAACTATTTTTTTAACCTAATCTTTTTGCAGGGTCAGTCAAGCTAGATTAGGATGGTGTGTGGATGTTTTGTTGTTGAAACTCTAGCCATGTATGAGTAAAGTGTGCATGGGTGAACTGAAGTAAGATCACCTACAAGTTGTTGACTGTGTGATGCTAAATAATTACAATAACGCAACTGTTATCCTCTCTTTTCATTATTTTAAACCTGTATGCTCAAAGCAGATATTGTGGGTAAGCAATATGGCTGGGGGCCTATGCCTAGCAGATGTGAATGAAATTACTGGCCTTACTGTAGTACTTCTGACTTGCATTGCAAAAGTAATGTACAACTGAGTGAAGTAAGATCAAACACAAGCTCTGAACTCTCACTATTGTTTATGTGAAAAAATACATATATTAATAACATGGTTGTCATTTATCCTTTTTTTTGTCTTTTAACCTCATAAGATCAAATCAGATACTGTGGGTGAGGTGGGCAGTAGGGATTGTGGCTATGTGTGAATGAAGCAACTGGGCCCGCTGTTTACTGTTGTAATTCCAGCTTTGCAAGACTGTAAAAGTTGTCTGTACTTTCAGATGAATGTAATCTAATTATAAAATGTATTAGTCATTCTTAATGCATGTTATTTCATAGCTGTTCATGTATATACTGAATGTCTGCTTAAAAATGTTTGTAATATGTTAGAGCTTTTCCCCCGGACATATGCTGAAAAGGGTTTTTTGACTATAGACAGTTGGACAAACCTGGGTAAACAAAAGTAAAATAAATGAATTGAAATGTGTATTTGTATAAGGCGAGCTGGCACATATAAGTTGCGACTAATGTTTCTGTCAACCAAATGAAATGAATGCAAGTGTGTTAATTTAATCCTGGCAAGGCCAAAGCAGATAATTTTGTGTGGTAATGGGGAGGGGGTTTGTCAGTGAATGAAATGAGTTGACTAGCCCTGCTGTTTACTGTTGTACTCGTTTTGGAAGATTAATGTGTATTTTGGTAAAGTCAGGTGCCGTACAAACCTGTGTCAATGTCTCTCAGAACCACTGGCATATTACACATTGGCGTGACCTTGAATTGTGAATAATAAATTAGGATAGTACAGTGGGGATTCCAAATATCACTTGGCATTGTAAAAAATTAGATTACCTGATACAGTACAGTCTATGTTTACTGCGTCATGTGTACTCATAACAGTTTCATGCAGTCAAAACCAACCACTTTTTTACTGTTTAGAGATGTTTAGGTTTTGTGCTGTTACAGCATAACCTAAACACCTCATTAGATCTGAAATGTGATTTAGTCAAGTATTTGGTAGACTATTCAGCATGTGGATAGTGATTGAGCAGTTATTTTATGTAAAATGGTAAGCACAATCACTGGTGTCCCCACTGTATCATAGCTCCACCCTGTCGAGTTAACCCCACCCCTTTCTAGATGGCCCCACTCCATTGAGGTGTCTCCTACAGCCCCCCCCCCCTTTGATTTGAAATCACCAGTCACCACTGGCAAGATGGTACAAGTACGGACAAAGCCCAGCAGATTTGATAGGTTTGTGGACAGACAAGAGTTTTTGGCCATTGGATTATAATGACTGACTGGGAATATAGCTGTATAAAATGTTATTCAGTGCTGTATAAGCAGATGGATTCTGGATAATTTTATAAGTGGTAAGAGACCATGTATATGTTTGTTGATGGGGTACTTCTAACCAATTTAAGCTTTTTAGTTGTATACAGTGGTGGGTTCTGAAAGGGATATTTGCTGCAAATTTAGCAATGTTGTTAAAGCATTGCTCACGTTTTGATTTTTGTGATGCCTGAACGTTAGTTTTTACTCTATAAAGCATCCCTAGGAGCACTAAAAAGACATGTGGGGAGGGGATAAGTAGTGGCAAGTGTAGTTTTAGTTATGTCAGTGAGAATGTTTTTTGACTCTATAAAGCATCCCTAGTAGTTGATGAGTTTTTCTTATGCAATTTTGTATATGTAGGTTGAAGGTAAGATTGTCATCCACTATCATTCGCAATAATTTGTATGAGAAGTGACTAATGGTTGTACTATCAAGAGACAGGACTTTAAATTTTGATTTGTCATGAGAAATGGATTTGAGGGAAACAGTAGGAGTTTTTTTAAAGGGTGAGTATGAGTTGTGATTTACAAAGCCATATTTCAGTCACTTTTGAAGCTTCCTAAGTAGCTTTTTGGAGGTGTGCTATGTTGTCAGATTTGCAAATGAGTGTGGAGTCATCTATGTACTGTATTAGAGAGGACTGTTGTTTGGAAGTTATCTATGTACTGTATTAGGGAGGACTGTTGTTTGGATGTGTGGAGGGTGCTGGTGAGAATGTTAAGGACGACAGGACCAAAGCTAGAGCTTTGTGGTACACTGGTGGTGACTGGAAGGTATGGAGAGAGGGTGGAGTGGCATTTTACTGAGTGATGTCTATTTAATAGGTTTAACATCTCATCTGTAGAATGGCACACTCAGGATTGCAGTACCCCACTCCTTATGCTGCACTTCAGTGTCAGTGGTCAATCTACTTGCTGTGGGAACAGAACCCACAGTGTTCTGCACCAGAGATGATTGTGCTACCTGATGTGACCCTGACACTGCTAGGGCAGTGTTATCTGCATATGGAGTACAGTTTATATGTAGTAGACCCAATAAAAGACCATTAATATGTAAAGACAGAGGTAAAGGACCAGCACTTACCTTTGTGAAACATGCTTTGTTAGAGTACCAAGTTCTGAATAAGTGTGATTTCAATGATTCAAAACATTGTGTTACTTAGCCAGCTAGAGAACCATCCAAAGGCATTCTCTGAAAAGTCACGGTAAGAAAATGTTTGAACTAGAGTACCATGATCCTTCTTCACAAAGGTCCTTTTGTGAACTAAAAAGTTAGCACCTGTGGTAAATTCTTGTACCATATTAATTTATATTTGGTTGGTGAGAGGGAATATTGCAGTAATAGTGAAATATTTTGGGTGTAAGCCATGTTGTTCAGCAGTAAGGATATTATATTTGTTACTATATGCCAGAAACTGGTTGTAAAAATGTTTTCTAATATCTTTGTCAGAGAACAGATACTGGCAATTGAATGGTAGTCATTTATAATGAAAGCTGATGGAACGTTTGGTTACAGGTGGATTATGTCAAGCTGAAGCTATACGGAAGGAAACCAGTGGTGAGGTCAAGAATTAAGGTGTTCATCAAGGGCTTACTTAGCTGTCTACCTTTAACACTAACCTCATGATACAGAATGTTATTGCCAGGATTGTTGTTTTGCAGTAGCTTATGCACATTAGTAAGAATGAATGTTTTGGTTTTAATTTATTTATTTTGCTGTTAATTACTGGAATAGTCCGACTGTATTAAATTCCCATTTTCAACAGAGGTTTGGAGAGAAAATTTCCTGGTAAGGAATAAATTTATTAGCACAGTTAAGGTGACTCTTCTAGTCTTGTCATGCTGTGTTTTGAAATTTTATTTGGTGTCTTGATTCAGTAGTTATCCAAGGGGTAAAGCTTCCTGTCCTTCATTTTTGTACAGGGAATAATAGGATGTTGTTCATAGGTCAGTGCTAGACTAACTCCCCTTGTGGGCCATTTTAAGCCTAGCCAGTTATCCCATTTGAGAATCAAATCCTGTACCTTGTGTTTGTAAGACAAACACCTTAACCATTATGCCAAACCCAAAGTTCAAGTTGAGTGAGCAAACTGTATCAGATGATTCAAGGATACGTCTTGCATATGTTGTTATTGCTGGAGTTTTACGGGTGATTGAAGACCGCTGTGAAACCATAAGGAGATCACAGGGCAATAATTGCTGAGTTTGGTAGGACTTACAATAAAAAAAAATGTATTGTGACACAGTATTTCTTAAGACACAATTAAAAGATCACACAGTTTATTAGTGCATAAATAATCTGATATGCAATAAGTCTGTAGGTTTTCCTTTATAGGTTCTGTAATAACACATCTTTGATCTGTAAGGAAAAAAAATAAATTAGAGATAGCTATGGGTTTTAAAAGAAGAAGAATTGCAGAATGAGATTTTCTCTTTTTTAAGATGTGCCAGCAAAACATTTTCATATCCAAAATTCCATATATGTTAGAGTTTGAAGATATGTCCAGATATGAAACAGTTAGGGCTATTAAACCTGAACAGTTATCTGCAGGATAAAGTCCGGGAAAAAAATCAGTTTCCTGTAACTTGAGAACTTATGCACCATTGCATTCAGAAAAGACTGTACTTTGTTGAGCCTTAATCCATGTAAATAGTAAACAGATCTCTTCAATTTAAGCAGAACACAACATTTATCCATGATGTTTTTGTTTATATAATCTCATTCTTTTCCCTCATGGTGCAAGCAATAGATGCTGCTGCTGTAAAGTTGTCAGTTTGGTTGGCCTAGCTTTGTGTATGCTGCGTAACATAATACAATTCCTCCAGGTAACTTTCAAAGTAGACATAAGAACAAGCACACTTGACTATTGTGCTGTTACAGCAACCCCTGGTTTCTCCTCATTATCAATATTGACTCCTTCAGGGATTCTATAAAGCTCAGTGTTTCTTACTCAATGACTGACTCTGTTTTTTGAGATTTGCAAGGCCACTCTAACCGGGTCTATATTACCACATTGAAAAAGCTATTAATCAAATGGCTTTATAATTGAAAATTATGATAAAAGAGCTGTGTATTGTGAGATCACAGTACAGTGAAGATCGGAAAATGCAACCTTTACTCACTGTAGTGCTGTCTAGCAGTTGGTATATATATTTAGTGGGTGGTGTGGGGGGTGCAGCCTATCACCAAAGGGAGTTCTATTAACTGCATTTTCAGTTATAAATCCGTTTGATTAATGGCTTTTACGATGTGGTAATATAGACCCCTCTAACCCTACTCCCCTATTTTAATCATCATTCCTTTCAAATGACATGCCTCCCACTGATGTTAGAGGCATCTCTCTCTCTCTCTCTCTCTCACTGCAATTGGAGGTCAGATGTTGGGTTCCTCTTGTATGTTAGTTCTGCTAACAGAAATTATCACAACCTGCCACGTACCTATACAGAGAAAGCAGTAGTTTTACTACTGCGTTAACATCTGGTAACACTCATGAAAATGTGTGTGGGGGTTAGGTAAAGGAACTGCTAAGAGTCAATGATAATTGCATGTTATACAACTGCCCCCCATTAATATTCAAAAATGTGCATGCTGATTGGTCAGCGTGCATGTTGTAAATCAGAGTTATAGAAACGGAAAAAGGTCTGGTCGCCCGGACTTTTTCCATTACTATAACTCTTTTTTCACACTGTTTTGCTATATTAAACGAGTTTAACATAGCGAGACAGCTTTAAAAAAAGCAACGGAGATTCTCCGTTGCTTTTTTAAAGCTGTCTCACTATGTTAAACTCCTTTAACATAGCGAGACAGTTTGTAAAAAGCAACGGAGATCTTGCTTTCTCCGTTGCTTTTTTCAAAACTGTCTCGCTATGTTAAATGGGTTTAACATATTGAGACAGCTTTAAAAAAAGCAACGGAGATTATTTGTTGCTTTTTTTAAAGCTGTCTCACTATGTTAAACCAATTTAACATAGCAAAACAGTTTGTAAAAAGCAACAGAGATCTTGCTTTCTCCGTTAATTTTGCCCACAGTTCTGATGTACTGCATAGGCATACGCATGTGCAGTACATCAGAACTGCCATAGAATACCAGACAGCTGCGGATGGGTAGCAAGGAGGCATTATACAATGTCATTATTTAAAAAAAGTAATTATTTTTTTTTCTTAAATAATGTCATTGTATAATAGCAATAACCCACTTCCGGGTGTGGGTAATGCTTGATTTACCCATGGTTGGCTTTGTTTGGCCACTCGGGCTTCGCCCTCATGACCAAACCACGCCAACCGTGGGTAAATCCAGCATTAACCACACCCAGGCATGGGTTATTGCTATAATAACTATAATGAGAAAGGGCATCATAGGTGGCCATATTTATGAATAGAGGGTCACAATAAATTGTATTGAAAGTTATGTCTTTACAAGATCACAGGGATTACAAGGCAACTGTTTCACATGACCATTTACATCTTGCCAGTGCCCATCCTCAGACCATGCCCCTTCTCTCAGGGAGGGCCAGGACAGTAAAACTAAAACCAGGAGTGAATTTATGAACACCCGTCCAGTCATCCAGTTCCTGTTTGAAGGAATGGCAGCAAACTGGGGAAATCAGAGGAAGGTGAGAAAAGACAAAGAAGGGAAGATAGTGGAACAGGTAAACAGCTTCAAGTATCTGGGAGGGGGGGGGTTGAGGAGATGGGAAGTCTGAATAGAGAGGTCAAAGCTAGAATCAGAGGGGTTGCAGCCAACTGGCATAGAGTATCAGGTGTAGTCTATGACAGAAGAATGCCAAAGAAGCTGAAAAGTAGTGTACAAGACAGTGGTGTGACCAGTACTACCGTATTTTACAGAAACCTGGGCAGTAAAGGCAGAACAGTTGAAGAAGCTAGAGGTGATGGAAATGAAGTGCCTGAGAAGGATGGTAGGATGCACACTGTGGGACTGATGAAGAAATGAGGGCATGAGAGCAGAAGCCAGAGTAGCTCCAATTGCAGAAAAGATCAATGAGAACAGATTATGGTGGTTTGGACATGTGCAGAAAAGCAGAAGGCAATCTGGTGAGGAAAATTTGGGACAGACAGGAAGAAGGTAAAAGGAACTGAAGATGTCCAGCAAAGAGGTGGATGGATTATGTGAAAGAAGATCTGTGACAGTCAGGCATGAGTGTTGAAGAAGGCAGGAGTGTGGTACTGAATCGAGAGAGTTTGTGAAAGTTAACACAATACCCTGTCCCCATGTAGAAAAAATGGGAAAAAGAGGGCTGAAGATGATGATATCTAGTCAGGTAGATCTCAAATGGGGCATCTTGGTCTATGATTGGCCTAATCAATGTTGAGTATAAGGGAAGATTGATCTCTTTAAATCTGGATTATATTCTTATGGCTATTAGTTGCACTGAATATAAACATTTCTTGAATATTACATGGTGATCAAAAATAGGAAATTGTCAACCCACATGCTAAAGGTCTCTAACAACATTTCCATTTTGGAGTGGTAGTATTGTCTATGATTTATGTCATGTATATACCAAATTTGATACTGCTACATTTTTAGCATTAAATTGTACACCCAGTATTTACAAAAGTAAGTTCTTGCAGAATTGCTTGGGTATCAGAAGGTTACTTGAGAATGACTCTCAATTTACAGTCATCCAAAAACTTGGTTAGCCAGAGGTCTTGGTTAGTGGTTTGGAGATCAGAAACATAAATTCCAAATAAAGGAGGTCACAGTGTGAGCCTCGTGGGACACCTCTGCTGTCCTTCCTACTCTTTGATGATGCTCCTACTAACAGCACCGCTTGGATTCTCTCCTTTAGCCAAATGGCTACCCATCTTGCCACATAGGGTTCTCATCTTATTAATGATGGTAATATTGAGGATAGTGTTAAATACTTCATCCAGGTCAAGGTATGTCATGTGGACAGCTTGACCACTGTCAACAGCTTGTGTTACTGTTTCAAAGAAGTTGATCATGTTCATTAGATAGGATCTACCCTTTACAAAGCCATCTGCTGCAGGTCTTGTCTGATGATATTTTTAATGTCATAATTTATTAGGTCAGTTATAATATGTTCCATGGCTTTGCAAATAATAATCATTAGGCTAATGGGCCTATAGTTACCCGGTCAGTAGTAGGGCCACCCTCGTGGAGTGGCATCACTGCTTCTATATGTCAAACCTTAGAGACAAAGCCAATGGCTGAACTTAGGTTCGGAAGTTTATAGAGCATATTTGCCAGGACATGTTTTATGCTGTTTGTTAAGCAGCCAGGTGTATTATCAGGTCTACGGAGGGGTACTTTTAGTCTTAGAGATTACCTTTAGTAAACATTGTGTAGTAATGATGGGGAATCTGAGGATCACAGGGACTGGTGGGCAATGCATAGTTGTCTCTGGTGAAATTAGGAGTTCGCTAGTGTTTATAACATCTATTGGGTCTGAGTATGTGGTGCTATTTTGGATAAATTCAGAGCAATGTTGAGTTTCTAAGTTTTCTAACATAGCTAAAGAAGGATTTATAGTTGTCCTTAGCTTTGAATGCTAACCTATGTTCATGGCCTGCCTTAGTAGTCCTAACAGTATTTTTTCAGTTTTTGGTCAATTTTCTTATATTAAACTTGGTTTGAGGGTTTTTTAATCTACTGTATATTTTAAGTTTTTTTTTTTTTCTATAACGTTTATTTATCTTGGTGGAACACTAGGGCTGTTTACCTTTAAATTTCCCATTATATCTAGATCTGGTTGGGGCTGTCAGTTCTATACAATTATCTAAGTGGGAAGAGAATAATGCCCACTTAGATAATTGAAATGGAATATTAACAGAATAAATAATCATGTGAAAAGCAACAGGATATGTTGACACTTGTTTTAGCTTGGCGGATCCTATTTGGGCTTCCTGCAGACTACTACAGCACAAGAAAATGAAGGAGAGACGTTTTGCTGATTCTAAGTATCCTTTTGGCTTTTTCTCGACTGTATTTGCTTATATCACTTTAAAAGCCATTTATACTGTGGTTCTTTCTTTGATATTTTTTGCTGCATTTTACTGTTAAATCGTTTTACTGTGTGTGCACTTTGATTTTCAGCTTAAAGTTAATAATTTAAACTGCATTTACTACAGTAGGCATCACACTCAAGTGCAACTGCCTTTTCTATGTATAATTATTGTTAAATTGTTTCTAAAAAAAAACAAAAAAATGCAATCTGTTTTGCTCGTTTCCCACCTTTTCCAATACTAGAATAGTCCAGATCTCAGATTTGCAGGTTTCAGGACTTTAGTTTGTGTTTCTGAGTTCTACAGACCTTGTTGTGGTAGTGGGAAGTCTTTCTGCTTATCAGTGAGAGTGGTAAGCATTGAGCAGCCTATCTGTCGCAAGAGGAGTGGTTTCCAGCTGTGACATTGAACCTTATTGGCCATTTTGGGCTGCTTTCTATCCCTTTCAACTTTCTGAATTAAAAACCCGTGTTTTCATAGGGTTGCACTTGTTTTAGCTCAGCAGATCCTGTTTGGGCATCCTGTAGACTACTACAGCATCAGAAACGAGAAAGAGAGACTTTTTGCCAATTCTAAGTATCTTTTTGGCTTTTTCTCGACTGTTTTTGCTTATTGCACTTTAAAAGCCATTTATACTGTGGTTCTGTTGATATTTCTGCTGCATTTTACTGTTAAATTGTTTTACTGGGTGTGCACTTTGATTTTCAGCTTAAAGTTAATAATTTAAACTGCATTTACTACAGTCGGCATCACACTCATGTGCACCCGCCTTTTCAGTGCATGATTACTGTTAAATTGCTGTTTTGCTTGTTTCTCACTTTTTCCTATAGTAGAATAGTCTGGATACCAGATTTTCTGGTTTCAGGACTTTAGTTTGTGTTTCTGAGTTGTCCAGACCTTGTTGTGGTAGTGGGAAGTCTTTCTGCATATCAGTGAGAGTGGTAAGCATTGAGCAGCCTATCTGTCACAAGAGGAGTGGTTTCCAGCTCTGAAATTGAATTATTGGCTGTTTTGGGCGGATTTCTATTCATTTCAAATTTCTGAGTTAAAAACCCGTGTTTGCGTGGATTTGCACAAGTTTGCTAATCGCGCAACACCGCTTAGATAAGGTTAAACTATTCCCAGTGCCATAAAGTCTGCTCTTTAGTTTTTCCCTTAGAACTAGCCAGTTTCTTAGTTTTAGCATTTGAATTTGCTTTCTTGTGCTCAGCACTTGTTTAGAACTTGCTGTAAGCACTAAGCAAGCTGCAAATTATTACAGCACTCAACCTTCCTCATTACCTAGAGGAAAACAGTTTTAGAACTTACTTTCCTCACCTGCCTAGTAGAAAAACATCTCATGTACTTACTTCCCTCACTTGTCTAGAGGTAAATAGTTTTTCATTCAGGAATGTGCAAGGGTCAGCTCCCGGTGCTCTTTCCTGTCTACCTGATGAATCTGGGCATCTTGGGGCAATGTAGCAATTGCCTCATGTACACAGAAAACCCTGTCCTCCTACCACCCAATACTACAACCTGTGAGAGATGTACTTATCTAGCCAAACTGGAGGCAAAGCTCTCTCCAACCAAGACTAAACTCGATAGTCACGAGGAGAAGGTAAACACTTGCACCAGACCACACTCATCACATAGTCCCACTAAACCTGCACCACCAAAAACCACACATAGAAACACAAAAACATTCGCGGAGGCTCTCAAAAGTAATTTGCGCAAGCAACAGAGTCCTACAAGGCAGAAACGCAAGAAATCTCCACCCCCCCCAACACAACCCAAATGACACATAACCCACAGATTCAGTGTGTCACTTAACCACAGCCCATAAGGCAAAATAACGTACTCAGCACACTAGTCATCGGTGACTCTATAGTTAGGCACACTGATGTCCCACTCACCTTGCTAAACAAGGAGAAGGTTACTGTCAGCTGCCTGTCAGGTGCCAGGATCCGCCACATTACCAATACACTCAGGTCACTCCACAAGTACAAATATGACTCTGTCATTATCCATGGTGGTGTAAACGACCTGAGATGTACCGCCCTGGACTACATGAAAAGGGACATGGTATAGCTCTCCGATCTTGTAGTGCAGACAGGTATGACCCTAGCCCTGAGTAACATCCTGCCATCGCCCAGAATGATACCACAGTACAAGGACAAAATGATTGACTTCAACAATTGGATTCTGGTGTCATTCTAAGGGGATCCAGTATCTGTCTGCCTGGGCCGACATGGTTGACAAACCACAATGCTTTGCCAGAGATGGCCTGCACCTGCCACCCTTGGGCTCTTGGTGCCCCTATAGTGCCTTTTTTTAGGCAAGGTTCAAATGACAAATTCACCACCATAACAGGTACAGGCAAGCAAAAACTGAGGGTAATGCTACTCAATGCTAGAAGTCTAAACCTCAAAATGCACTCACTCGAGGCACTCCTTAAAATGGAGAACATCGATATCTGTGCAGTGACTGAGACCTGGTTCAATGCTCCAGAAAGCACCCCTGCATTACCAGGCTATAACTCATGCCACACCATTTGGCAATCTAACCTGGACCGGAACACTAAAGGCGGAGTGTCCATATTCATTAATGATATCTACACCTCCAGGCTAGTTGCTCAGCATAATGCATCCGAGATTATCCAAGTGCAACTAACTCTGGGCAAAACTGCAGTTCAAATTGAAGCTTGCTAGAGATCCCCCACCATGCCCCAGGACTCCCACTCCTCTTTTCTTGATATACTGGAAAATATTAGGGTTCAACCAAACACCCTAATAATAGGCAATTTCAACTACCCCACCATTAACTGGGAAAACTACTCATGTACCAACTCCTTCACTCAATGCTTTCTGGAATTCATAAATTCCAATGCCCTGGATCAACTTATCCACACCCCCACCAGGGGGAACAATATCCTAGACCTAGTCAATACAAGCATGAGTGATCGGTGTTCCACACCTGAAGTCAACTCCTCGCTGGTCAGATCTGACAATAAGCTAAGCACCCTAGATAGCCACATCCCTCTCCCACCCCCATTAAGGAAACCACTGTAAAATATTTCTCCCAAAGCTAACTTCATGCTTCTTAAGACAGAAGTGGTGAACTTCATGACACCCATGCAGAAGGACAATACAGTTACGACTGCTGAATCCTCAACAAATGCACTCTACAAGCACTTACACAAGTGCATGGATCGTGCTATTCCTAACACAACCAAGATGCTATCCTCCAAAAAAAGGAAGCCAATCTGGTGTTCCCCTGCCATAAACAACCTCTACAACAGAAGAAAGAAACTGTTGCAAAAGAGAGTAAAATCCCAAGAGTGTAGGAACTCCCTGGTTAGTCTCAGTAAGAAGCTGAGATCCCTCATGAAATCCTCCAAAGATAGCTATGAAAAAAAAATCGCCACTGATTCTAAGGACAACCATAAAGCATTCTATTGCTATGTCAAGAATCTCAATGGCAACACCCAGATCTGCTTTGAGTTACAGCACAATGGCACGAAAATTACAGAACCATCTGATATTGCCAAGATCCTGGCAAATAGGGTCAGTGCTAATTTTACCCCCCCTCTCACCCCCTAAAGAGCCCATATCTATACTGGAAGAATGCAGAGTCCCTGTAATCACAACTATGCAGGTAAAAACTGCACTATCCAAAACCAGGAACACAGCATTCATGGGACCGGACAACATCCCAGGCTGCATTCTGCATGAACTTCAGTACGAACTGGCTCCCCATCTAAGCACCATGTTCAATCATAGCCTCACGTCAGGCTGTGTGCCCATGGTATGGAACGCAAAAACAGTTATCCCACTCCACAAAGGGGAAGCCACTATTAGCCTGACGAGCCTGGTCTGTAAGGCCATGGAACATATCATCATGCAACTTATAAACAAAGACATTGGTAACCTCTAACTTTGGACCCCACCCAGTTCGGGTTTGTGAAAGGCAGGTCATGCCTTCTGAACCTGATTGACTTCTTTGAAGCAGTCACCAAAGCTGTAGATGGGGGTAAGGTGGTTCACACAGCCTATCTTGACCTCGCCAAGGCCATCAACACCATCCCTCATTCTGGAATTATAGATGAACTCACTAAATTAGGCATAAATCCCTACATCACAATATGGGTTGCTAACTAGCTCACTGACAGAACCCACACTGTAAAAGTTGCAGACTCCAAATCTGACTTCAAACCAGTGACAAGTGGAGTACCACAGGGTTCAGTCCTGGGTCCTCGCCTGTTTGGTATCTACTTCTCTGAAGTACAGGCTAACACTGAAGGTCTCTGGCTAATGACGTTCACAGATGACTGCAAACTAGGAGCAATAATCAAGTTCCCATGATGTGGACATCCTACAAAAGGGCCTCACTGAGTCAGACGTCTGGTGTCAGAGCCATGGCCTCAAGCTCAATCCCAAAAAGTGCATTGTCATCCCCTTTGGTAAAAACTCTATACCCATGAGCTACCACATAGTCAGCAGTCTACTTAATGCCAAATGTGTGATAAGAGATCTTGGGACCCAGGTGGACAGTAGTCTCTCCTTTGATAATCACATCGCTACAGTAGTCATGAAATTCTTCTACATGGCACACCTCATCATAAAAGGGTTCTCATCCAGGAAAAAAGAGGGCATTGCTCCCCTCTACTCATCACTCATTAGACCCATTATAGAGTACAACACCACTTTTGGAATGTACCTCACAGGACACCTGCAACAGCTGGAAAGGCCACAGAAGTACCTCACCAAGAGGATTACCAGTGTCAAACAGATGTCCTATGCTGACCGGATCAAAAAACTCCTGCTTTACTTTGTAGCATATCGCCTACTCCGAGGTGATCTCTGCCTAACATACAAAGCTATGTCAAACCCAGAGCTGTTGGACATGCTACACCTAAAGAAATCCCAATCCCTCCGAGTTACATGCTCTAGGGACCTAAACCTTGTCACCACAATAAACAGAACTTGCTGGAGGGATAGATTCCTATGCAAGAGACTTCCCATACTTTGGAACAAACTACCCATCTATGTCAAGCAGAGTTCCTCATTAGCACTCTTAAAGAAAAATCTTGATGAGTGGATGGGAAATAGGAAATTCACCACGGGGATAACTTTTGTGGCTCTGCTCAACAGGGGCACAGGAAATAACTTTCTTGGGTGGCGAAAGCCAGGAAACCTTGTTGGCTAGGCT
The DNA here is from genome assembly GCF_019279795.1 of Protopterus annectens. NCBI lineage: Eukaryota > Metazoa > Chordata > Ceratodontiformes > Protopteridae > Protopterus > Protopterus annectens. The sequence goes on from NC_056745.1 coordinate 1,131,652,652, forward strand.
TGCTCAGGCCCTTGGGCCGATAGCCTAGTACCTACCTATGAACCTACCTATGAACACCTAAAACTACTTTTACCAGATATAATTATTTTTAAGAAAGCCATCTTTCTGTTACTGAGATCCACAAATTAGATAGAATGGCTTATGAGGTGCCTAACCAATCATCTTATATATCACATAAATGTAAAAGGGTCACTATTCTTGTAAAAAAATATATACTCTGAATTTCAGGAGTCTCAATTAAGTACAAAAGGAGTTTCTTAATAAGAAATAAAGTGACTTGGGGGAAATAAAGAGTGTTTCTTCATTGTATTTATATCCTGGAATGTACAATATTAATTTCAAATTATTGTTTAATAAAACTCTGTGTTATACACAAGAACTATAGTCCTGGCTGGGATTTTAATATTGTAACTTCTCTGATTGATTATAGGTGTTCAAGGAGAAGGAAATGCACCTAAACTCTTCACTTCTGTCAAAATCCTCAGTGAGCCTTTCCTTATTGAAGTCCTGGTTTAAGAAAAGCCATTATTTTGGGGATATTCTGTCAATGACTAAGAAAGGTAAAATCAGATTCTGGAAGCAGGTCTGAGGTGCCAGCAGCTCCAGAATTCTGATACCTTTTCACACACACTAGGGTATCAAAACATCTGTATGACCCATGGACAGAAAGATGATTAAATCCACAGTAGTATGTGTTAAAGGTGATCAGTTTTTAGACATCACAGACTAAACAGAGGATTTGATATTACACAAAATATATTATACAATGCAATTTGATTACAGGTTCATATTTACACATTTGAATAGAGTGGCTCTGTTACACAAGATTGTTTATTTTATGAATTTTAACAGTATGATTTACAAGACTGTGGGTCCTAAACCCTCTCTTTGTCCTCATCAAGACCTTTCCTCTTGCCCTTCAGCTTCCTTAGCCCTCACAGAATTCCTATTTTTAAATAAAGAGGTTTAAAAAGCTTAAAAAGACATAATTTCTGCAATTCTGTCAGTTCTTCAGGGGAACATTAAGCAGCTATGAAAATAAATGTTTTAAGGCATTATACAAGCATTCCATGTTTGCCATTGTGGATAGGGAATGGACAGATATTTCTGAGGAATGAGGTTTGCAACAGACCCTTTTGTCCTGGGACATCTTCAGTGGTGTTAGATACATGGGATTGGAGGGATTAAAAGAATAAGGGTAGGATAGGGTTAAATGTGAGGGAGGGATGTTAGGAGGAAATGAGGTAAGAATAGGGAGGGGATTAGAGGGTTTTGTCAAGTGTAATGAGAGTAGGAGTCTCATTTTGGCGTGAACTTGCCGCCCTCCCTCCCCTTTTTTATTAGCAGGGATTTTGTGTATTTTAGTGGGGAAGGCGGAGAAGAGGGGCAGGTTTGCCCTTTTCTGTTCCCCCTCTGGCAATGAATGTGCAGTTCAATAAGTTTGGAAGGAAAGTGAGCGGTTGTTCTGGTGGACAAGTTAATAAACAAGCTGAGCTGCTTGTATGGGTTGTGGTGTAATTCAATAAATTGAAGGTGAGCGTGAACGCTGCCTCGTTAGTGCAAGGATAAGTGAGCAAGTGGGGGATACTGCTTATCAAGGGTGAGCGGTTGCGCTGCCCTTATGGTTATTTCATGTCTTTTTCCATGGGTATTATTATCACCTGTCATGTTTTGGTTGAAATTTATAACTACTGGTTAACAGTCATGTTTATGGAATTTTAATAAAGGTCGGCAAATGTCATTCGGTGTTGTGTGTTTATTGAAGTGGAACAGGACAAGCCTGTTTTAATTATTTGTGATGATCACTGGAGTCAAAACAGATACTTTGAGCAGATAAAGTGAATGTGTTAGTATTTAATGTAGCCAAGTACCCTGCTAATTTAGATCAGCCTATATAGTGTATTCACATTTCAAAAAAGTTAATTTATAGAGACTACATATAAAAATGCAGTTATGCATTGTGGAATGCCTGGCAGGAATTGCTTAAAGATTCACTCTGCTCACAAACCAGCCCTCCCATAAAGTTGTTCCACCACAGTGGGATACTGAGCGATCATATGGATCTAAAAGTGGCATGCAAACAAATCCATCTGCTGTATTAAATATATATTACGGACAAAATACACAAAGCAAGCAGTGAAGGTAAGCTGTCAATAGGTATAGTTAAAATTTAAGCTTCAATTTTGTCCACAGATGAACAATCACTGCCAAATTCACAGAAAACATAAGTAGTGAAGACTGTTTCTTTCCATAACTGACACCATCACATTAAGCTACAGTAAATTTTCTATATCAGTGATCCTTTTGAAAATATATTTTATTTTCAATAGAACAGGGTCTTTAATTCAATCTCCTACCAGTAAGGAGTGTATTCACTGTCCCTGAAACATGGGTTAGTTACATTTAAAAATTCAGGCCTTATTGGCTCCATCATGGGTTAGTATCTCCTACTCATGAGCATTTGCCTATTGTGAGTTTACCCAGTAGTCCAGTTTGAAAGACAGTACTTGTCTAAATGTTCAGACCATCTAAAGAATAACTACACTATAAATATAACTTGTCTCATCTTGTATTACCTTCTGTATAAAATTATTCTAATACTGTCAAATGTAAAAAAACGTAGTTATCTCTCCACTTTTGTGGCATTTCTGCATAGTTCAGGTTGCTCAGCATATACCACACTGAGTTTGCATTAAATATCAGAAACAAAAATACCACTGCTAAAAGATAGCAAAGCTAAATAGCTTCTAGCCAGTTAAAGGCCAGATCTCATGCTGGCCTCTCAGTTATTTAGATTCCACAATGAAAAACCTTCACTCCCATAGACTCTAAAGTTTCCCCTAAAAATATCCTTTCATAGTCTCAGATATCAAGACCACAATGGACTTTTACCCAAAACTCCCTCATTCACAATTCCATGCACCAGGCATAGTTTCTTTATACTGGGGCCTCAACTCTGGGAATCACTCTCTCTTAAGGAAATGACCTCATAGCCAAAGTTCAGCACCTAGATGAAATCCCACCTTTAAACCAATCATAATGCAGCTGCCTTTAAACAGAACCTTTAATCTCACGCCATCATCCACCTTCACAAATAACATCCTCTAAATAGTTTCCATCTGACATATGACTCTCACTACAGTTCATGTACTACCCTCTCTACTTTCTTTCTTCCCTTACACCCACTTCACTTAGCATTACCTATCTCCCTCTCCTTTTTTAAATATTACTATACATGCTGTAAATATGTATAATTGAACTGTCCTCAATGCATTGTCTGCTGTCATTATGATTTGTTTGCTGGTATAACATTAATATCTGTTATGTATTAAGCTTGTCTATTTGCATATGTTCCACTTACTGCAATGTACTTCTTTTTGTCTGTATTTCTAGTTTCTTTATTTAGGCAGAGACTGAAATTGGTCTGTTGTGATGAGGAATTTACTGCAGTCGACAAATTTAAGTAAAAGTAAATAAATAAATGTGTCTGCTAGGCTCCAAGTCATGCTATCACGTTTACAGTTAGCCCCTCGGAAGGGCATACAAGGTTAACTGGTTGTAGCCCTTCCATCTTTCCCTCCCAAGGAAGTCATAAGGCTGTTGAGTGTCTATTGCCTTGGGATTCACAGCATTGTTATTCGACAATGTCAATCATAGCTGAAGGAACAAATGAGGCTGGACTTTCATGAAATTTGATACTATTGGCAAACAGAGGGAGTGAATGGATGAAGGACTTCCTACAACTAAGTAATTGTCAACGTTTACATAAAAACAGTGTAAATTAAAGGACAACCACAAGTCAAAAATAGATAGCTAGTAGTTATTATTATTTTGCAATTTGTTTTTCCAAAATGGTCTGATGGGGGTTGCCATGCTGATATGATTCCATTTTACAGTCCAGGTTTTTTCCCTCCATAGCAAAATTTTATTGGGAACATTGGGTGCACTATGGTGAGAAGAACATTTACTGAGATAGTATCTAAAACACTGGGTACACTATGGTGAGAAGAACATTTACTAACATAGTTTCTCAAACATTGGGTGAATTATGGTGAGAAGGACACTTACTGAAATAGTAGCTCAAACACTGGGTGCACTACAGTGAGAAGAACATTTACTTAGATTGTATCTCAACAAAATTTTACTGTAGCTGCACTCATAGTTTACACAGAGTGACTTTAAGACATACCTGGGAATATATCACAGGTGATATTGCAACAACATGCCCCTAGTTTTCTTGAGAAAAAAAAAGTGAAACAGAGCAATGGCCTCTGGAATCAAACCTAGAAAAATACTAAATTTCAAAATTCCACAGATATGCAAACAAGCACCATCTGGGTTTCGGTGATTTTGACATACAATTGATCAAATGTCCATGCAGAAGGTTAGACGGACAGCACCTGCATTAAAATAAAAAAAAATACGATAGTTAAGAAAGAAGGTCACAATTAAATTCTCATCCCCAGAAACAGGCCAAATATCAACACCATACCTCTAATCACATTACCTAACACCACTGTTATCACCCTACCCAACAGACTTCCATCACAACATCCTTCTCATTGCATAGATTACTCATGGATTACTATGTCACCTTGTGTGTGTGTGTGTGTGTGTGTGTGTGTGTGTGTGTGTGTGTGTGTGTGTGTGTGTGTGTGTATATATATATATATATATATATATATATATATATATATATATATATATATACCTTTATTTATACACTCCTTGTGTTTAGTCACTCATTGTAATTGAGTATTTATATTTTTCTGTAACATTCTCCCCTGGTCTGACACTGAAATTGGTCATATGTGATCAGGGCTCTACCCCATTTAACAGATTCAAATAAAGTAAAATAAAATTAAAGAACTAATTAACTAACTAAGTTACACAAATAAATGTTTTACTGTGCCTACTTCCAATTCCTCAGTCCCTTGCTACCCTTTCAAAAAATGGACACAAAAATGGAGTTAAGGGGGTACCAGCCCCCATTTACTGTATTACAGACTACATGGAGTGTCTTAAATAACTGAGAGCACAGCCCATAGTGCAAATCATGGGTATGGAGTGCTCTGCAGCTCAGTTCTACACAAGCCAAACTTGAAGAACAAAGTAGGGGGTTATGTATAGAAAAAAAAATTGACTTACAGTAAGAATAAAGTGGTTGGTCTCATATTACAACAGTGGATATCACATTGTCACAGACAGTTTTACAACATCAATGGTGCTAAACAGAAACAAAATCTCAAAAGCAATCTGCACAAAATAGTCTTAATTAAAAAATGGTACAAATATTTGCTTATCCCAGAACTCCATACTTAAGTACCTTTAGGAATGGCCCTCAGTGGAAAGTATAATTCTTTGACTTAATAAATTCAGCAAATTACAATGCTTTCTGTTACAGTAAGCTGCAGTGGTGCAGCAGTAGTGTTGTTACCTCACAACAAGATGTTCTCCTGTTTGATTCTCGGCTGGAGCACCTTCTGTGTGGAATCTGCATGTCCTCCCTGCGGTCGAGTGACATTCAAAAGACATGGGTGTGCCTTCACTGAAGGTTGGGCATCAGGCTTTCACCTCGGCACCGTAAAAATCTACTGCCAATCATTAGCAGACTGGAGTTCCGCTGTGGTGACCCCTAACCGGGAAAAGCCGAAAGAAGAAGAACAACACTACTTTCTGTTGCAGTTTTTTTTATTGAGCCTACAATAAAAACAGATTTGTCAACCTGCATTAAAAACAAATAATGCAGCGCCCCCTCTCTTTGAAAAGAGAAATTGTCTTTTCTAATGATATCCTATGAGTTTTGTGCTAGTGTGGTGCACTGCATTTTAAGGTATATTTGAATGTCAAGCTTGAAATAGTAGTTATTTAGCTATGTTTATTACTCTAACTCTCAATGGGTGTGGCTGAGCCTTTTAAAACAGTGAAGGTACTGCCTCACAGTTTAAACAAATGTTCATATTTCTAGAACAATAAGTGTTGCTAGAAAACTAAATAACAACTTATTCAATACAAAGTAAGCTTTACAGTGGCTGTGTTCATTCAATTCTAGGTCTTAAAATTGATTTTATAAACCAGAATAAACTCAGTATATATTATTTGTTGTATTGGATGAACAGTTTATGATATTTCAGGAACCTTTCAAGTAACACACATCCTGCCAGCAGCATTTTGTTCATACAGTTGTGAGCTTTATACAAGGCTAAGCAATTCTGTGTCACTTAATTGTTGAGATATTTAGAGAACTAGGATAATAATTTCAAGTAAACAGCAGACAAATAATAATCTCTCTTTATTTGCACTACATAGAAGAGAAATATCAAAACGTATGTGCTTGCCATTGTGTAAGCTTTGAGAGCTTCTAATATTTTGTATGTAGCGTGGTTTTGGAATAAATAATGCAAATGCGAACAATCAGAATTTGATGCCTAGAGGTATCACTAAGAAGTAACTGGAGAAACAATTGGATGCATCACTCATCTGTAATGAATTAGAGAAATCCCCAAAGATCGATGCATTGGGTGGAGCTCTAAGAGGCCAGAAGGAAAGGATGACTATGTGTGGTTAGATTTTATGAGGGAGGCAATGACACTGGTGGGGGGGGGGTGCACAAGACAACGACTATATTAGTAACAACAAGATTGAGAAGTTAAGCACTCTCATACATTATATTCCTTCAAAGAGTACCTGGATGACTGAATGCTTACCTTCATATTACCCCCAGGTCTAATTGTCCAAGCCCTCTTTGAGAAAGCTGGTACAATCTGAGTGTAGATATTAGCAAGGAATTGATGGTTATGAGACTAAATTGCCTTAGAACGCCAATGAAGCATATCAGTCTTATGAGACAGTCTGCACCCCTACTGGAAAGTTTAATAAATTGTAATGACACCCATATTTGTAATGGGGTTGTTACACAATAGAGTTAGTTGTAAAAAGTAATTTTGCAAGGTCTAAGGAAAGTGCACAGATACAACAGTTTCAAATTTAGTGCAAAGAAGTGTACAATAATATATAATGGAAGTAAATAAAACCTAGTATGATTAATATATAGTCAGAGGGATGATAAGAAAAACAAAAAAATAAAAGTCTTTCGACTTTACCCGGTTAGGGGTCGCCACAGCAGAACTCCGGTCTGCGAATGATTGGCAGTGGATTTTTTTTCTTGCGGTGACAAGTTGCCAGCCCGACACCCAACCTTCAAAGAAGGCACACCCATTCACGCATGCACCTACCTGCATGTCTTTAACATCACTCGACCATGGGGAGGACATGCAGACTCCACACAGAAGGCACTCCAGCCAAGAATCGAACGGGAGAACCTCTTGCTGTGAGATGACAATGCTAACCACTACACCACCGCGGCCCAAGAAAAACAAACAAAAAAATAAATGAAAAAAATGGTCTGGTGGTGATGCTGGGAAGTGAGGTTATATTTTGTGAGCTAATGTTATGCAAGAGATGTAAAACAGGTATGATGGGGAATGGTACATGGATGCACTGAATAAGATGTCACTTACAGCTATCCCATTGTACAGCTGGTGAGTTCTGCCACACGTACACATGATGTATACATTTCCAAAGACCCTTTATCCACAAGGACATTGAGGGAATGACAAGATAACTAGGGTGCAAACCTAGCGAGCATCTACAAAACAAACTATGTAAAAAGATAGTAAGTGAAGTTCCTTTTACTGTTACTGTTTTGAGGTCAGGAGGATGGCTAAGGAGTATCAAACCTTAATACCTCAGACGTCAGCATATTTCAGTATTGTAGTAGCTCTGAAAAAAGTGATGCCTAAAGAACAAAAGAATGCAATCTGAAGACAAAGGTAGGATGTTTAAGTGCAAATGTGAATCCTTTGCTTTACCAGAGGGTGGTGGATCCATGACAGTGCCATCCTGAAAAGCCCCTGCCATTAATGCCACTGTAGCAGTCCAAGAAGGCAGTGGACTGCTATAACTGAATTTTTACATGGTGTGGAAGTAATTAGATAGATGATTAACTACTGTCTGTGCTTAATTTATGTAGTGAAACAGGCATTCCAGTTGGGCCACACTGTCCTTAGCTGCCACCAACATTCTTTTAGACTTAGTCTAAAGTCCTGTTTCACATACGCACAAGTAACACACACACACACACACACACACACACACACACACACATATGAGAGTGCAGAAACACAGACACTGGAATAACAGATTTATTTTATTCTGGAATAACATAACCGCTCCTGGGCATGATTTTTTTTCACCAGCTTCTACATTAGCTATGTGGGTGGATGGAAAATGTCAACGGGCAAACAAAATCCTGTATTCATTAGAATGAATGGCTCCAAAAGCCAGCTTAATTTGCTGCATAAAATGTTTGACAGATTTTGTGCTTATAATTTGTTCTGTTAACTACTAGTAGTTCAATGATGTGAGGAAGCTGTCAAGAAGAAAGGCTTTATAATATGCCAGTGAACATATTTGCTTTCACCAGGCAAGCATGGATCCATGCAAGCCATTCACAAGTCCACAGGATGCCTGTCATCTCAGACCATAGAACTGGCTACAGCAACCTCAATAGCATTCACTGTCCACATAAGCTATGTAGCCTCTCTGTTGAGCTCAGACTGATATAAATTACATGCACAGACTGATTCAGACAGGTATGTCTGGGACAAATGCCATCCAAAGTCTGGTATTAGAGCACAGATTAATAAAAAAATACTGTGTTAGAAAAGCTGACTAACACAGATTGTTGTGTTACCTGATACTGACACAGCCTGCCCTGCCAGAGCACAAATGTGTATGTGGTGTGTTAGAGGTGCTAAGGCATCTTGTCATTTTATTAATATCATCAACCTAGGTTTTCCTTTTTGTAGTTTTTAGTTCTGTACTGCTTCCTAACTGCATATTTCAGATCAAGATTTGACATGTTTGTTACTGGTATATTCTTACAGAATTATCATAGCTAGGAATAATAGCAATCTCTTAGGATTATTCTACATTGAATATATCCCCACCTTTTGTAAACTCTACGCGGCCTGCAGGCCAAATAAATTTATAACACCGATACCAGTGCTATTTACTTCAGCATGTGGATATCTGTTGTAAAATAACTATTCTTATTATGAATAAAGAATTTTTAGATATTTGTCAGAGATTTGGGATGCATGGCTAGGCTTAAAAAGGTCCAAAAAAATCATTAGCCTAGTAAACACCTATGAATCTATATGATGGGAATTACCCATTCAGGGGAAGCAGATCCTGTGATCAAACAACAGGTGTCTACATCAGTATAACACTCACTCTGGTTAACCTGATGACACTTGGGTATGAAACCTTGATGGTTTAGGCTTGGTAGAGCAGTCCAAGCTAGTGTACAGTGAGATGATACTTAACACTGGAAGAATTTTCTTAACACTCCCTCCCAAGTTTATTAAAGTGTGTTATTGTGAAGTAAGCCTGAAGCATAGTCCAGCATCCAAAAGCTGAACTCCTTCTCTCTCTAATTCATTTAGAGCCATTTAGTTTGAAATTATTTATTTATTTATTTATTTATTTGTTACCTAGGTAAGTGTGCAGGTCTGTTTTGGACCCCGTTCTGCCATGAGCACGGTTGGATGGGTAAGGGTAAATGTAATATGTAAAGACAGCTTAGTTATTCATTGAGCATCTGTTTGGAAAGAGAAAAGAAGCAAAATGCCTAAACAAGACACAGATGTGGGGAGAACATCTCCATAAACACAATAACTGGAATTTAAGACTTGAGTTGTTGAGACAAAAGCCCAGCACTGTCTTACTGGCATTTTATTTATCCTAGAAAAGTATTCCTTGTTTATTTTGTTTGGTTCCTCATAATCTGATCTTTACATTAGATAGCTTATTACAGTATGGCTGCTCTCCTGCTGGCTTCACTCCTTGTGAGGACTGTCATTCCTTTTGTCGCCATCTTACCCTACCTTATTATTTTATCACTTCTCACTCAACATAGGCCAGAAGTACTTTCCTTATCCCAGTGAATCACTTGGATTTCTTTCCATTTCTTGTTCTCATCAATCATGTGTTACTTTTCAGTCTGCCCCATTTTCCATCTGCTGATCTAACAATATCATTGTGATAGAATATTAATCATTTTCAGGCTCCTAAGTATGAGCAACTACTGCCTCGATGATCTCTGTTTTTTATTGTAGAAGTTTAAGCAAAACATAGCAGAAGTCTACAGCACCAGCTGTATGATATAGATGGGTACTGCAGTGACTGTGACCAAAATGATCTAACCTCAATTAATGGAGTAAGGGGGCAGGATGGGAAGGAGTAGTATTTTTTCAACTCGCCCACTGGAGGAAAGAGGGGCAGAATTTTTGTCAGTGATCTTGCACTCTGCAAGAGATGGGACTTTGCCATAATTGCAAGCCAGATTGCCATTACAATTTGGCATTAGAGGTTAGGGCTTGACCTACCTGAAGTTATGTACAGTGATGCTTGCGACATCAGTAGTTCGAAAATCCACACTCCTCCACAAACTTGGCGATATGTATGTGTGTATATGGATGTATATATATATATATATATATATATATATATATATATATATACACGTATATATGTATATATCAGACTCTGCAATAAAGTCCACTCCACATTTTTACTTCTTTCAAAACCACCTATGGCTGAAGTGGTCACAACTTGGGGGGGATTTCATACCAAGGACTTTTACCAGGGTAAGAACAGTTGGAGTGAAATGCAGCAGATGGTCATCAGGAAGGTATTTTTTTCATTATGCTACCCTTTGGCTTACCATGATGCTGAAGTAAGCTTATGTTAATGCTTCCAGACATGAGCCACAACTATTTGAGTAGCAAGCTGCCTCAGTCACAGTCAAACTGTGTTTGTGGGACTTGTATAAAAAGGGGTCATTGACCAGCACACCTTTCTGCTTAATGAATCGTAAGAAATTAAATAAATCATCGTATTCAGATTGTAATTTATGTCTTGTTACACTAACCTGGAACTGTGCAAAACAGCATGCAGTTCAGTGCTGTAAGTTGTTTGTATACTGCTTATGCAAACGTCTCATTGATTAAATGCAAAAAAATAAATAAATAAATGTCTGTCTTTCTTTTAGTATGTGTGAACCTTGTGTCATGGTTGCAATATACAGATATACTCATTTATTGCCAAATAACTAAATAACTAAATAACTGCAGTGGTCTGAATGCTTCCAGAAGAGGCAGACATGCACTCTCATTTGCTTCTCTGGTTTTTGACTGGGTTGGTACAGTGTGACCATATTTTTTGCCAAATTACAGCCCACACACATGCAGAACCTCTAGTAAGATTCGCATGAATATTGGATGAGGCTTATCTGCTTGTGTTATCCACAAATAAAAAAGAAAGAAGAAAAAAAAATGGATCCTTACTGCTGAGGGATTAGAAGCCTGTTGTACTCCAGATGACTAGAGTTTTATTGGTGCATCTGGGTCCTGGAGCAGCTGCCTGAGACGATGGAAAAAGTGGTCAAACTCTACTTGCCCATGTCAGGGAGAGATTCATGGCAAGGCCTTATTGTTGTATGATGTCTGTCAGGGAATAGGTGCAACAGCAACTTGCCATCAGAATATTGTATCTGTCCTGACAAGCAGGGCACTGCATTGTAGGTGTCCTGTGTATGTAAAAAGTTTCACCCAGCATCATTACTGTAGGTCATGTTTTAGCACTGTCTATGCTTTACAGCCACAATGGTAATACAGAAAATAAAAAAAACTCAGTGATTTATCAGAGAAGCTGACAGGTTGAAGCTGCGATGAGCTGGTAACAACTGTATTATCAGGAGCCAGTCAATCAATTTTGATTGGAAGTCAGTCCAATGGAGAAATGATGAAGAAACAACTTTCACTGTTAGTGGTGTTTTTCCGTTTTCCCACTCTTGTGTGATGTTGGAGTAGGTATATATTTTGGGGTATGGAGTACTGTCTCCCCACATGGCGGTGGGGGGGGGGGCTGCAAAAGAAATTAGCTCTGAGTTTCAGAGAAAGTTGTTTTGGCATAATTTTTTTCACCTTTCCCAGAAATTGCATTTGATAGAGTGATATGCTTCCATATCACCACTCTAAGAATGTCCCTCAGTACAAGAAGACCTTCTTGATCAAGAAAGTAAGCCAGCCTCTGGATTGATGGAACAAAAGATCTACTAGGTAGGCTGATGAGCAGAGCATCACCGGGGCAGAAAAGAAAGAAAGAAAGAAAGAAGAAAGAAAGCTAGAAAGAAAGAAAGAAAGAAAGAAAGAAAGAAAGAAAGAAAGAAAAAGAAAAATTGCCCACCTTTTGGTTTTCCAGGGAAGCCATATCAGCTTTTTATGCAACCTTGAAAATTTTGGATTCAAAAACAAATTTCTTATCAGTGGATTAAGAAAACTGTGTAGGTTTGCCTCCAAAACAACCACACTTTCACTTGGTGTTTTATTGCAAAAGTAAATTCATGCACACTGTAGAAACACTGAACAAAAATGCAGGGTTAGCCATTCACATCGAGATCCAGACCCAAATCTACAACAGAAACCTACTTTCAAAGCTTATACCCTTACAAGACATTTATGAAAGTTAACAAATATGGGCTGCTATAACTAGGTTTTCTTACCACTTATAGTCCTTATGATTAATATTTATCCATCTTTGCCAGGGCTATGTTTTTTCAAGGTCAGAAATTTGTGCTATTACAAACTACTTTAATAGTAAAGTGTTTCTTTATAACTAAATGGCATGTCATGGCAGGGAGTGGATACTTAATATTTAATTCCCTTGGTGGGGCTGTTGTTGGGTTATGGTAATGCTGAATGACTATAGTTCCTCTACCCTCCACTGTAAGCTGAAATATGAATTAGCCATGATCCTTTTGTCATGTTCTGCTATTATAAAATGGCATTATATTCCAGTGGTTGATCTTACCTTTTTAAAATAAGGCTGCTATTTAATCTGATCTGCAGTACTGTTTCATTTCTCTCTCTCTCTCTCTCTGCTGATGCAGGTTTGCGAACATATGCAGCAATAATCTTGCAATACAGTTCTTTACTGCAGTTGCTGCTATTTGTGTGGCATTAAAAAAGATGTAAAGAAATGTTTATAAAGTGAAAGACTGGAGTATTTTAAATTTTCATTCTATAACTAGGTGATCCATTTGAATAATAATAAATATTTCATGAGGTTTTCTAATAGAAGAAAACTTGTTAATTCAGTTTCACTACTTGCCACTAAGAAAGCAATTGTGCCTGTTTTTTTTAAAAAAATGTTTTGATTTCAGTGGCAGCATAGTGATCTGTCTTGCAGTGCTACTACACAACTTGTTAGTGTGGGATACTGGATTGTATCTCCTGATTGCTGTGCGGTTCACTTCAGTGGGAAGTAAAGTCTATCTGTTATATACCCTTGAAATATTCATTATTTCCCTGAAAAACCCACCCTAGAGCCATTTTTGTGCTTAGAAAGTGGGGTATCTAATTCCCCTGTCTACCATTTCAAAGTTGATGTTGGATATTTCATTGTTGTTAGATGTATTTTACATCTAAAATATACATGATCTAAGTATTGGATAATATCCATGTACACACATGCACACAGTTAGTTTTATCTATATCTGTCTATATAGATAGATACTGATGTAGCTATAGATATAGATACACATACACTCATAAATAGATGCAGAGGTAGTCTCCACCATAGTTAGACATCTCTTGTAAGAAACATATGGAAACAAACTTACGCAGAAACATACACAACCCCCCACATATACACCCCAACACACACAGATACAAAGAGATAGATTCACACACAGATGCTAAGACACAGACAGGCTCACAAACATATACATAAAAAACACATACAAATAAAAACATTCAGAGGGATAGAAAGACAATATACAAATACATCAAAACACACACATATACACTGAAACACACACATGCACACACACACACACACACACACACACACACACACACACACACACACACACACACACACACACACACATATGTGCCCAGTAATTACTGCAACCTTTTGACTATACACACATCAGCTGTCTTACTGTGATCAAATAAATGAAAACATGTATACAATACAGTACACTGCAATCCCCAGCACACACACACACACACACACACACACACACACACACACACACACACACACACACACGTGTGTGCTTCTAATTGCTGCTGCTAACTGCACGTATTTTGTATAATTTATTCATTTTTCCCACACTCACTAAACACAGCTCTTTAAAGAGCCACGGACAGCAAGAAAAAGTAAAACATCAATTCTTTGTAACTGCTGCTGCTGTTGTAGTCATCTTTGTTATTTTTCTTTTTACTTATTTATTTTTTCTGATTTATTTGATGCTCACTTAGCAGCCGCATTTAGTGAGTACAAACAAGATGACAGCCATTTATTTTTTTCCCATGTTTCACATTGGTTTAATATACTGCCATGAAGCAGTGGGCTTGTTACCGGTCTGTGCTCATACAACAAAACCCTGTTGAAGAACATTTGTTCTTCAATAAGGTATCATGTTTAAGTCATCCCATCCATTAATATACTTAATTTCAAGCACTTTAACTTTATATTTCCCTATCCCAATCAACCTTTCCCCAGCTTATCCAGTGGGAACCTCAGCCATTCATAGCTAAGCTAAAAGATACTCAAGTCACTCCACAACAAGTATAAATATGACTCTGTCATTGTCCATGTTGGAGTGAATGACTTGAGACGTACCTCCCTGGACTACATGAAAAGAGACATGGAAGAGCTCTTGGATCATGTGGCCCAGGCAGGTATGACCCTAGCCCTGAGTAGCATCCTGCCTTCGCCCAGAATGATAGCACAGTATAAGGACAAAATGACTGACTTCAACAATTGGCTAAACTTCTGGTGTCATTCAAAGGGGATCCAGTATCTGTATGCCTGGGACGACATGATCGACAAACCAAGAGCTTTGCCAGAGATGGTCTGCACATGTTGCCCCTGGGATTCAGGTTACTGGCTAAAGCTCTTGCCACCCCTATAGTGCCTTTTTTAGGAAAGGTTCAAAGGACAAAATCACCACTGTAACAGATACAAGCATGCAAAATCTGAAGGTAATGCTACTCAGTGCTAGAAGTTTAAACCTCAAAATGCACTCACTCGAGGCACTCCTTAAAATGGAGAACATCGATATCTGTGCAATAACTGAGACTTGGTTCAAGGCTCCAGAGAGCACCCCTGCAATAACAGGCTACAACTCTTAAAGCACTTTTTGGCCACCAAACCAAGACTGAAACAGTAAAGGTAGAGGAGTGTCCATATTCACCAAGGATATTCACACCTCCAGGCTAGTTGCCTAACACAATGTCTCTGAAATTCTCCAGGTGCAACTAACACTAGGTAAGACTGAAATCCAAATTGTAGCTTGCTACAAATCCCCCATCATGCCCCAAGATTCTCACTACACCTTTCTAAACATACTGGAAAATATTACAATACAACCAAACACCCAAATACTGGGTGATTTCAACTACCCTGCCATTAACTGGGAAAACTACTCGGGTACCAAAACCTTTTCCCAGCGGTTCTTGGAATTCATAAATTCCAATGTCCTGGATCATCTAATCCATTGTCCCACCAAGGGCTCCAATATCCTAGACCTGGTCATTACCAACATGGGAGATAGATACTCCACACCAGTGGCCACCCTCTCATTGGTCTGGTCTGACTATAAGCTAATCACCATTGACATCCACTTCCCGCCCACACCCCCCAGTAAGGAAACCTCTGTAAAAAACTTCTCCAAAGCCAACTTCATGCTACTCAAGTCAGAAGTGAAAAACTTCATGACACCCATGTAGTTGGGAACTGAAGGTTCAACTGCTGAATCCTACACTAAGGCACTGTACGAGCACATCCACTTGTGCATGAATCATGCCACCCCCAACAGAACCAAGACACTCTCCTCCAAAAAAAAGGAAGCCAATCTGGTAGTCCCTTGCCATAAACAAACTTGGCAACAAAAGGAAGAAACTGTTGCAGAAAGGAGGAAAATCCCAGGATGCAAAAAACTCCCTTACCAGCCTTAGTAAGAAGTTGAGATCCCTCATAAAATCCTCTAGAGCTAGTTACGAAAATAAAATTGCCAAAGATTCCAAAGACAACCACAAGGCATTACATAGCTATGTCAAGAATCTAAATGGCAATTCTCAGATCTGCTCTGAGCTACAACAGAATGGCATTAAATATACTGATCCCAAGGATGTTGCCAATATCCTTGCAGATTGATTTATTGCCAACTTCACTCCCCTCTCACTCCCTAAAGGGCCCATCTCAATACAAAACAATTGCCAAATTCTGGTAATCATGGCCACACAGGTACAAACCACACTGTCCAAAGCTAAGAATACAGCATCTATGGGACCAGATGACATCCCAGGCTGTGCACTACATGAACTACAAAATGAACTGGCACCTCACCTAAGTGTCATGTTTAATCATAACCTCACCTCAGGCTTTGTGCCCACTGAGTGGTGCACAGCTACAGTTTTCCCACTCCACAAGGGAGGATCCACTTTGGATCCCGGGAACTACTGTCCCATCAGTCTGACAAGCCTGATCTGCGAGGGCATGTAACGCATTATCATGGAACTTATAAACAAAGACATTGGCAACCTTCAAACACTGGACCCCACCCAGTTTGGGTTTGTGAAGGGTCAATCTTGTCTCCTGAACCTGATTGACTTCTTTGAATCAGTCTCCAGAGCTGTGGATGAGGGTAAGGCGGTCCACACCACCTATATGGACCTTGCCAAGGCCTTCAACACCATC
Organism: Protopterus annectens; assembly: GCF_019279795.1. Taxonomy (NCBI): domain Eukaryota; kingdom Metazoa; phylum Chordata; order Ceratodontiformes; family Protopteridae; genus Protopterus; species Protopterus annectens. Next base: position 1,131,669,488 of record NC_056745.1, read on the forward strand.
CCTCACTCTGGAATCATAGATAAACTTACTAAGCTGTGCATAAATCCCTATGTCACTCGACGGGTTGCCAACTGGGTTACTGACAGAACCCAGACTGTAAAAGTAGCTTACTCCAAATCCAACTCCAGACAAGTGACAAGTGGAGTACCTCAGGGTTCAGTCCTGGGACCGCTCTTGTTTGGCATCTACTTCTCTGAAGTACAGGCCAACACTAAGGGACTCGGGCTAACAAAGTTCGCAGATGACTGCAAACTGGGAAACATTATTGAATCCCCAAATGATGTGGATATTCTACAAAATGGTCTTACAGAAACAGATGCTTGGTGCCAGAGCCATGGGCTCAAGCTTAATCCAAGAAATGTATTATTATCCCGTTTGGGAAAAAACATGTACCCATGAATTACCACATAGGTGGCAGTACACTAAACAAATAAAGTGTGATGAGAGACTTAGGGACACAGGTGGACAGTGGTCTCACCTTTCGATAACCACATCGCCACAACAGTTAAGAAATCCTTCTATGTGGCACACCTCATCACTAAGGGCTTTTCATCCAGAAAAAAGGAGGTCATTGTCCGAATGTACTTATCCCTCATTAGACCCATTATAGAGTACAATGCCCCGTTTGGTATGTACCTAACAAGACATCTGAAACAGCTGGAAAGGTCACAGAAATACCTCACTAAAAGAATCACAGGCCTAAAGCAGATGCCCTATGCTGACCATCTAAGAAAACTCCAGCTATACTCTGTGGCATAGCGTCTACTCAGTGGCCATCTCTGCTTAACATACAATGCCATGTCAAACCCTGAGCTGTTGCACATGCTCCACTTAAAGAAGTCCCAATCCCTCAGAGCCACATGCTCCAGGAATCTAAACCTTGTCATCACAATGAACAAAACTTGCTGGAGGGATAGGTTCCTGACCCAGAGACTCCCCATACTCTGGAATAGACTGCCCATACATGTCAAGCAGAGAGCCTCCTTGGCCCTCTTCAAAAGGAACCTTGAAGATTGGATGGGAGATAGGTGATTCACCCCAGGGATCATGTCAGTCACCCTGCTAGACAGGCATCCAGGGAAGTAAATATTGTGGGAAGAAATATCCACGGAATTGTTATGGCTAGACTTATATAGGCCCTAGGGCAGATAGCCTACTACCAACCTATGAACCTATATAATATCTCTAGCATATTACCTGGCACAGAGTCCATAGAAGGCACATAGAGGGTAGCCTCATTGGGTGCCCAAATAACTTCAATGATTCCTTACAATTTGGAGAAGCAGTGGTTATATGCTAAGATCTTCTGCTTGCTAACGGTCCTGACCCTAATTTCTATCAGTTCAATGTGTGATCTAATGCTTGCAGTCACAATCAAAATTACTTTGCCTGCATTATAAACCACAAAAACAGTTCCTTAAAACCACAAAACCGAAAAAAGCCCAGTAGTATCTTGTTCTTCTATTCACCAGATGTATTTTATTCCAAAATAAAAATTTCTTAGCACCTCGGCCACAACCAGCCTTTACAGAGTAAAATTCTTTTCTTCTAAAATTTCCTTTTATACATTAACATCACCAATTAATTACCTTCAATTAATTAATTACATTCAATTGACTAAAATCAAATAAACTTTTTTTAAAGCTAAAATATCATTGAATAAAGCTTTGCCAATTACATTCTTTATTCAAACCATTAGGTTGTAGGGTATTTTATTTAATAATAAAAATAGATTCCTTTTTTCTAAGTGAATGTTTTAACATTTCTACACTTCCAAAATATTGTAAAACCTGCTCTAAAACTGTTACTTTTAAATTCTTAATATCACCTAGATGTACTTTATTAAAATGTTCTGCTATGGGACTAATACCTTTGTTTTTCTTAATATCCCTAACATGTTCTTTTATTCTTTCACTTAGGCTTCTTCTAGTTTCACCTATATAGTATTTATTGCACGAACATCCCATGGCATAAATAATTCCTCTACTTGTGCAGGTAAAGGTCCCTTGAATCTCAAACTTTTTTCCTTTTATTTTCTCAAAAGTTGTTGTTATATGTTGGCAATTAGAACACTTTCCATAAAGAAAGGTTCCAAATTTTATTAGACTCTTGGTAACTCTTTCTTTTGGTTTAAAATATTTACTATGAGCCAAGAAGTCTTTTAGATTCCGTCCCCTTTGAAATGAAAAACTTAAATCTATTTGTGAAAGTGATGGAATCTCTTTTTTCACCTGTTTCCAATACCCCCTGATTATTATAATAGGGAATTATAAAAATATAAATGAAACATCAATGAATAATTTTTTATTTTTTGTTTCCAAATACACCCTTTTTTCAGACAGGTTTAATGAGTAAATAAGGGGGTATTGGAAACAGGTGAAAAAAAGATCACCTATCACTTCACGCTTGTCATTGAATCACTCCACGCTAGACATGACAGTCACTTAGGAGTAAGGAATTCTGGTCATAGCTTGCTACTACCACTGAAACTACCACCAGTGCTTTATTTTCAGAATATTATGTCACTAAACAGTTCAATCCACTTTTATCCATATTGCAGTATAACTGCCAGAAAACTGCAGGATTTATTTTTTGATCAAATGACAATGAATCCAGAAATAACCGACTTGGATGATGCAGTCAAAATTCTAATAGATATTATGGATTTTATATTTATCTTATGAGATAAAATGATCATTATTTAGGCATACTTTAGAAAAATTAAAAATCAGTATTGGTTATTGATAACTGTAAGAATGATGATTGAAGTCACATAAGCACTGAATGAATAAACATGCAGCTGTTATCATAGACATACTCTCTCCCTTCCTTGCACTTGTTTACTTTTTCTTTCTAATGTGAAATGCTGCAAACATGCTTAAATTATTTATAACATACTTCGATATTTTGAATAATTTAAGAGTTTTGATTTAGGAGTTTTAAAGCATGTATGCATATGTGAGACTTTACACTCTTTGAGCTAATATAAAATATTATTCCTTATCTTGGTGGTAAACATCTGTATATGTACTGCATTAACAAAAATATTCAGAATACCACCTATCACAGGGTTATGCCAAGTTTGCAACATTTTTACTGAATAAGTTTAAAATATACTGTAAAATAATATTCCATTCTTGGAATTTCCTTACTTGATTCAAAATTAAGTAATGCTAATTATTTTATAGTAAAAATCAGTTGTTTTTATCAATAAAATAATCATTGAAAATAACACACAAAAATGCCTGCTTTACTGAAGATAATATGACATTTTACTTATTGAGAAGTTTGGATACAAAGATGTTGTAAGAGATGTTGCAGCTAAAATGGATTGAGCTATATGGTGTGTGTGTGTGTGTGTGTGTGTGTGTGTGTGTGTGTGTGTGTGTGTGTGTGTGTGTGTGTGTGGACAAATATCATGATCATCATCCTCATCATTTTGGGTTGTCTATTTCGGTGTGCCTCATTTTTTATGTCAGTTGTTTTACAGGTGTACTAGAAATGCCAAGTACCAACATGCCAAAAAAAAAAAAAAAGATATGCCTGACATTAGTTTCATGAGTTTATATTCTCACCGCATCTGTCTAATCAATAAAAAAGGGCCTGCTGCCATGCATATGCACTTTCTGATTATCTCTGTTACCAGCTAGGTGGATAAGGGCATTCTGAAGCAATGCAGAAATTGCCTCAGTTTACTGACAACCAGATAATTCTCAAAGAAACTGATAAAGTATGTGAGAGATGTATTTATACAATGTCACTGAAGGCAAAGCTCTCACATAAGAGCATTCCTAATGTCAATCAGGTTGTGAGTAGTGTGGTGTATTTAATGGACTGAGTTGTTTTGCCTAGCTAATGCTCTTTGGGGGCGGGGAGGTGCATGACGTAAGGACTGTGAGACAGGAAGGATGTTGATTGTATTGTACGCTGGCTTGTCAATAAAGTTTGGAGTTGGTAGCAACAGCACACAGTTGTCCCGCGTCTTCCTTTCTTAAGTAAAAGAACACGACATGGTGTCAGAAGTGCTGTGTGGCTGTGCCTGGGACTGCTGAACACTTGCTGAAGACCGTACGAGTGGCCTAGGGCCGTGGGGGCGGACATGTCGGACGAAGAGAATGGTCGGCAGCCGCGAGCTAGAATTAACATGGCGGCTAGCGCTCCTAATGCTACGTTTAGCATTCAGCCGCCTGAGCCCTTTGATTTCTCCAAACCTCATGAATGGACACGTTGGATACGCCGCTTTGAACGGTTCCGTCAGGCCAGCAATTTATCTTCGAACCCAGAAGGGAACCAGGTGAACACCCTGATATACTGCATGGGCGATGAGGCAGACGATGTCCTGAGAGGCCTCAAACTAACCGATGCAGAGCATCAGGAGTATGCCAAAGTGAAAGACGGCTTTGAAAGATTTTTTATTGTCAAAAAGAACATTGTTTATGAGCGTGCACGATTTAACATGCGGAAACAAGAACTGAATGAGACTGTTGATGCTTTTGTTACTGCTTTGCATGCTTTAGCTGAGCACTGCAATTATGGGACGCTGCGATGAGCTCATAAGAGATAGAATTGTTGTGGGCTTGGCTGACACCAGACTGTCCGAGCGGATGCAGATGGAGAAAGAGTTGGACTTGGAGAGAGCTGTAAACATGGCCAGACAGTCGGAGGAGGTAAAGAAGCAGCAGACGGCTTTGAGGTGCGATAGTAGTGCCCTGCAGTATAACGTGAACGCTGTGCAGACACCACTCGACACCAAACGCCGGCTGGAGACCTCGAAAGGTTGGGGCAAGGCCTTGACGCCGATTTTTCAGCGACAGACGCAAAAGGGTAAAGACGCTCCGATTTCGCAGTGTTACAGGTGTGGGGGCCCATTTCATCATAAACTCCTATGCCCGGCGACTGCTGCAAGATGTCGCTCGTGTGGGAAGAAGGGCCACTACCAGCGAGTCTGCAGGCAGATTAAGGCGGTGCAGTGTATCGAGGAGGACGAGGAGCTTGGCGAGCGTGAAGAACAGGGTTTTTTCCTTGGTTCTGTCTCCTCCGGGAACCATTCCTGGATTGTGGAGGTTCAAATAGAGGGCACATCTATGACTTTCAAGCTTGACACGGGGGCGGATGTTACTGTTATTTCCAAGTCAGACCTGGACAACTTGTTCAGTGGGAAGGATGCTCCTCTGCTCCAGCAGCCGGAGAGACCCTTGTTGGGGCCTGGAGGGACGCCACTGGAGGTCACAGGATCCTTGGTGCTTCAGCTTGGTTATGGACAAAGACAGACATGCGAGAAGGTGTATGTTGTTAAAGGCCTCCGCACGCCGCTTTTAGGTCTTCCTGCTATTTTGGGGCTGGGTCTCCTGAAGCGGGTTGACACTATTACCATGGAGTCTTTGAAGGCCTCATACCCTGAACTGTGCTCGGGGCTGGGGGTAGTGCAGCGGAAATACCATATAAAGCTTCAGCCAAATGCGGTGCCATACTCTTTGAAGACCCCCAGGAGGATACCCCTACCTTTGATGGGGAAAGTGAAGGAGGAGTTAATGAGGATGGAGACGCTGGGTGTCGTTACCAGAATGGAGGAACCTACTGACTGGTGTGCAGGCATGGTTGTCGTCCCAAAGAAAGACAGTAACAGACTGAGACTATGTGTAGACTACACTAAGTTAAATGAATACGTATGCAGGGAGAGGTTCGTGCTGCCCTCGGTTGAGCAGAGTCTTGGGATGCTCGCCGGGCTTAAGGTGTTTAGTAAACTGGATGCCAATATGGGATTTTGGCAAATTCCTTTGTCAGAGGAGTCGGCTGCTTACCACATTCATAACCCCTTTGGGCGTTTTGCTTCAATCGCCTTCCCTTTGGCATTAACTCTGCACGAACACTTTCAACGCATGATGGCAGAGGTCATTGAAGGACTAGAAGGTGTGATTTGCCACATGGACGACGTGCTGGTCTGGGGTCGTTGCCAGGAGGAACACGATGCCCGGCTTCATGCGGCATTAAAGAGACTGGAAGAGGCAGGCATCACGCTGAATGTGGGGAAATGTGACCTGTCAAGGAGCAAAGTGACCTTCTTGGGCCATGTCATCACAGATTCTGGCATAAGCCCAGACCCAAGGAGGACCGTGTCCATCACGGAGATGGAAGCACCTGCAACAGTAGGAGAACTCAGGAGTTTCCTGGGCATGGTGAATCAGGTGGGGAAATTCATCCCTCATTTGGCTGAGAGGGATAGAGCTCTGAGAGACTTACTATCAAAAAAGAATAGCTGGTACTGGGGGGGGGACCAGGAAAAGGCATTCAGTGACTTAAAAGATGCGATCACCTCACCTCCAGTTTTGGCTGTATACGACCCGAATAGGGATACGAAGGTTTCTGCGGATGCATCATCCTTTGGGTTAGGGAGCGTGCTGCAGCAACAATGGGAGGACGGCTGGAGACCTGTGGCCTACGCATCGAGGTCACTCTCACCTACAGAGCAACGATATGCCCAGGTTGAGAAAGAGGCTCTAGCGTCTACCTGGGCATGTGAACGCTTCAGAGATTACCTATTAGGTAAATCGTTTTGCCTAGAAACTGATCACAAACCCCTGGTTTCATTGCTTGGAGGTCAGGCTGGATCTTCTACCGCCTAGAATCCAACGCTTCAGGATGAGACTGATGCAGTTCTCATACACAGTGCAGTACGCTCCAGGGAAATCACTGTGGGTGGCAGATGCCTTGTCACGTTCTCCACTTAAAACCAGGCTAACACTGGAGGAAACAAAGTTGATGGAGGACACGGATATCTATGTGAACAGTATTGTGGAAAACATGCAGGTGAAGCCTTCCTTCCTCCAGACACTACGGGAGCAGCTGAAAGCAGACAGTGTGTGTGTGCGGGTTATGGAATTGTGCAGTCAGGGGTGGCCGCTGTATGCGAACCAGGAACCCTTGCTGAAAAGCTACTGGCCAGATCGTTCTACATTAACAGTGAAGGATGGGTTGCTGTTAAAAGATTCATGCCTTGTTATCCCCTCTGCCATGCGTAATGAGGTGTTGTTGAAATTACATGAGGGACATCAAGGTATCGTGAAGTGCAAAGCCAGAGCCTGTCAGACTGTCTGCTGGCCTGGGCTCAGCCAACAGATAAACGACATGGTTTCGGGATGCAGGACGTGCATCTCAGGGAGGAGGAACCATCCTGAGCCCCTCATCCCAACTGAATGTCCGGACAGACCATGGCAAAGAGTGGGCACGGATTTATTTGAACTAAAAGGACATACTTACCTTCTTGCTGTGGATTACTTATCCAGGTTTCTTGAGATCGCATTGTTGAAACATAGCAAATCCGACGAGGTCATCACCCACCTAAAGTCCTTCTTCGCTCGCCATGGTATCCCAGAGGTCCTCGTGTCCGATAATGGCCCTCAGTTTTCAGGCCAATCTTTTGCGGACTTCGCAACGGCTTATGGCTTCGAGCATGTTACAAGCAGCCCCAGGTTCCCGCAGAGTAACGGGGAGGCGGAACGTGCGGTTCAGACTGTGAAGAACCTGCTTAAGAAAAGTGTCGATCCGTACATGGCTCTTCTGGCATACAGGACAACGCCACTGCAAAATGGCTATAGCCCTGCGGAACTTCTCATGGGACGTCGGTTGCGGACTTCTCTTCCGATTCATCCTTCGCAGTTGGACCCGGTGCTGCCCGACTGGAGAAGGCTTGTGGAGAAAGAGGAGGAGAAGAGGGTGTATAATGCGGCAAACTACAACCGACGCCATCGGGCAAGGCCGCTGGGTGATGTGTTGCCCGGGGACCAGGTGTGGGTGACAGATATGAAGACCCCAGGTACTGTAGACCAAAAGCATTACTCGCCGAGGTCATTCAAGGTAGACGTGCCCCAAGGGACTGTGCGGAGAAACCGTGTGCACCTGATTCCCTTGCCAGAGCTTGAGTGCAAATCAAACCCTGTGGGTCAGGAGAGTGAGTTAAGTAAGACCATTGAGGCCTTGCCACCTTGCAATGGCCTTTCCCCGGAAACCCGGGTACACAGTGATGTTGTGAGGACCAGATCAGGAAGAATTATTAACAAGCCGGACCGATTGGATTTGTAGTGAACAGTCTGTAAATAGCAATGTCATTTGTGTTATAGTAATCTGAACATGGCTAAGTGAGCAGTTGAGGCCATGCACCAAGTTCGTAGTGAAGGCGAAGAGATTGAATAGATCTGGGTTTTGTAATAAGGGAAAAGGGGCTTTATAGAAAAGGAGATGTGGTGTATTTAATGGACTGAGTTGTTTTGCCTAGCTAATGCTCTTTGGGGGCGGGGAGGTGCATGACGTAAGGACTGTGAGACAGGAAGGATGTTGATTGTATTGTACGCTGGCTTGTCAATAAAGTTTGGAGTTGGTAGCAACAGCACACAGTTGTCCCGCGTCTTCCTTTCTTAAGTAAAAGAACACGACAAGTAGTACACACACTGCACCTGTTACATACAATTCAAGTAGATGCATAAACCTGCATATGCATGAGGCACTTAAATGTAACCTTCCTAAACCCCAAAGATCTCCTAAACAAAATGCACATTACAAATACCATCAGCAGCCCCAAATGCACTCTTTCCAAACAACACCTACATGAACACATATAACCACATCTCATGAAGCCTCTATTACTAAGCCCATAAGGCAAGCCATCACATAAGCCAACATTCTGGTCATTGGAGAGTCCATTGTGAGACACACTGTTGTCCCACTCACCAGGATGATTAAGGAGAAAGTCACTGTCAGTTGCTCATTAGGGGCCAGGATTCGCCACATTATACACGTACTTAGGTTATTGGACCAGATGTAACAGTGTGACTCAGTCATAGTTCATGTGGGTGTAAATGACCTGAAATGTACCCCCCTAGGCAATATGAAGGCAGACATCATGGAGGTCTCAGAATATCTGTCCCAGGCTGGTATGAGCCTAGTACTGAGCAGCATTTTACCTTCTCCAAGCATGATGCCAGTATACGAACAGAAGATGACTGACTTTAACAATTGGCTTAGTTTCTGGTGTCATTCTAAGGACGTGCAATATTTGTCAGCATGAAAGGAGATAGTCAATAGCCCATGCTGCTTTTCCAGGGTTGGTCTGCACCTCTCCCCTCTAGGCTTTCAAATATTAGCTAAAACATTGTCCTTCCCCACTGTGCTTTTTTAAGGCAATGCCAAACTTAAAGTACTTCTGACACAGTAAATCAAAACCAAGAAAATCTAAAGGTGTTACTGCTCAATGCTAGGAGTCTAAACAAGAAACACCACTCTCTACAAGCCCTCCTCACCCTAGAGAATGCTAACATCTGTGCAGTCACTGAGAGACATGGTTGAAAGCTGTGGAGAGCACACCGGCAGTAAAAGGTTATAATGCCTTCCACACATTTAGTCCAGCTACTACACAGACAGGGACTAAACATGGATGTGTCTCAAGTTACATCAAAAATAAATATACCTGAAGGCTGGTCAAACAGGATAATGCACTTGTGCTTCTCCACATTCAAATCACCATAGGCAAAAATCCCATACCACTTCCTTGCAAGTTATAAGTCTCACTCTATGACTATGGTAACCCATAACATATATTTAAGCTTATTAGAAACACTCACATCCAACCCAATGCCATTTTCATGGGTGACTTTAATTACCCCACTATTTACTTGGAATCATATATGACACCAAATGGGCAGGCATAGAGATTCCTTACTTTTGTAAACCCAAACTCCCTGGACCAGATTTTCAATACACCGACCAGGGGTACAAACATACTGGATGTGTTCCTCACTAATATGGGAAAGTGATGCACACCCCCTAGTATTATGTCTTCTCTGGTAACATCAGACCACAAAACCATCTCCTTTGAAGTAAAAATAAAACACAGAACCCCAGCTAACTGTGGAATGTTCAGGAACTACTGTAAGGCTAATTTAGTGATAACCCATCAAAATGTCAAACCCCCATAAACCCTGAGAGCACTGTGGAACTGTTGACAGAAATCCTATATCTTAATAGCTGCATAGAGGCAACTGTATCCTTCTTGAAGGCGTACAGAACTAATGCAACAAACGAGCCACCCTGGTGAAATCACAACATCAATAGACTGTATAACAGGAGGAAGAAAAATCATGCCAAAATTTAGGAGGTGTAGCACCCAGCAGGATAAAAGCACTCTCATTAAAGAAACAACTCAGAGGACAAATAAATTCTACCAAAGCCAAATATGAGTGAAATTTGGCCTCCCATGCTCAGGTCAACCAAAAGGCATTCTTTAGCTATATCCGCAACCTCAAATTCAATACACAGTTGTGTACGGAGCTCATTGTTAATGAAACCACTTATACTGATATATCTGTACCAAAAGAAATAGCAAACCTACAGGTAGGGAAATCCAACTCTAACGTTACCCCTCTCTTCCCTTGAACCGCTCCTCAAAGAATACCATCAAATATAACTCTTCCTAATATCGCTAGGGAACAGATCATCAATGCTCTCTTTATGGCCAGGAACACTGCATTAGTAGGAATAGACAATATCCCAGGATGCCTTCTAGATAGCATGAAACATGACCTCTCAGGCCCTCTGGAATTGCTGTTTAGCTGTAGCCTCCAGACAGGCCTTGGGTCTCATGAATGGAGAACAGCAACAATCATCCCTCTGAACAAAGGTGGGCCATATATAATTTCTGGAAACTACAGACACATAGGTCTCACTAGTCTTATATACAAAATCGTGGAAAGAATTATCATGGAAATGATTAATAATGACATAGGAAACCTTCAAACAATGGACCCAACCGAATTTGATTTCATCAATGGCAGGTCATGCCTACTTATCCTGGTGGGCTTCTTTGAGAAGGTCACCAAAGCAATGGATAAGAGCAAAATATTTCAGACCACCTAACCAGATGACTGCAAATTAGGCGCAGTCATAGAATCCATGTTCTCTAGGAAGGGCTGACACAGACAAATAACTTGTGGCAGAGCCATGGACTGAAACTAAATGCCAAGAAATGAGTAATGGCAGTTTTCAGGAAGTCATCCACCCCTGCTAACTATCATATTGACAATGCACCACTAAGCATCAACCCAGTAGTCAGGGACTTGGGGAGAAACGTAGACAGTAATCAAATATTTAACCATCATGTGTCTACAGTAGTGAGGAAATCATTCTATATAATATAATAACTAAAGCTTTTTGTATAAATCACAACAAAGAATGTTTGATAAGTCTAACATGTTCAATCTGAATATTATTACACAATACACAATTTTGAGAGAAAAATTGCCATGGATTCAAAGGACAATCATAAGGCCTTTTTCAGCTATGTTAGGAACCTGGGTGGAAACTCCCAGATATGCTCAGAATTAGTCCAAAATGATACAAAAATCACTGAACCCACAGACATTGCCAACATACTGGCAGACAGGTTCAGTGCAAACTTCACCCCTCTCCCCTAAAGGAGAGATAACTATCCCAGCCGAGTGTAGCCTCCCGGACATCTCAAATGCGCAGGTGAAAGCTGCTCTCTCTAAAGCTAAAAACACAGCATCAATGGGACCGGATGGTATCCCCGGCTGTGTGCTACACGAGCTAAATGAGGAATTAAACCCGCACATAAGGCAGCTGTTTAATCTCAGCCTTACCACAGGATACGTGCCCAAGGAGTGGCGTATGGCAACTGTGGTCCCACTCCACAAAGGCGGCACCTCTACGGACCCTGGTAATTACCGCCCCATAAGCTTAACAAGTCTGGTCTGCAAAGCTATGGAGAGGATCATAATGGAGCTCATAAACAAAGATATAGGGGACTTGCAGACATTGGACCCGACCCAGTTTGGCTTTGTCAAGGGAAGATCATGCCTTTTGAACTTGGTCGACTTCGAAACAGTCACCAAGGCCATTGATGAGGGAAAGGCAGTCCATACAGCCTACCTTGACCTTGCAAAGGCTTTCGACACAATACCCCACTCGGGTATTGTAGAAAAACTTACCAGCTTAAATGTAAACCCATATGTCACAAGATGGGTTGCAAACTGGCTTAAGGACAGAACCCACAGGGTTAGAGTTGCTGGCGCTGTGTCAGACTCCAAGCCGGTCACAAGTGGTGTCCCACAGGGCTCGGTCCTTGGCCCCCTATTGTTTGGCATCTACTTCTCAGAAGTACAGGCCAACATGGGAGGACTTTGGCTGACAAAGTTTGCAGACGACTGCAAACTGGGCGCCGTAGTGGAAAGTGCATCGGACACGGATATCCTTCAGAAGGGACTCACGGAAACAGATAGCTGGTGCCAGAGCCATGGCCTGAAGTTAAACGCCAAAAATGTATAGTCATACCCTTCGGGAAAAACAAGGTAACCCCAAGCTACCATATAGGTGGCAATCCACTAAGCACAGAAGAGGTTATCAGGGACCTGGGGACCCAGGTTGACAGTGGCCTTTCTTTGACACTCACATTGCTAAAGTGGTTAGAAAGACCTTCTACATTGCCCACCTGATCATGAAGGGATTCACATCCAGATCTAGTGAGGTCATTGTTCCCCTGTACTCTTCACTTATCAGACCAATGATCGAGTACAATGCCCCATTCGGGATGTATCTCACCCGACATCTGCAGCAATTGGAGAGACCCCAAAGGTTCCTCACCAAAAGGATAAAGGGACTCCAAAATCTGTCATATGCTTCCAGATTGAAGAAACTCCAGCTCTATTCAGTCGCATACCGTCTGCTCAGAGGTGACATGTGCCTGACATACAAGGCCATGTCCAACCCAGAATTAATGGACATGCTCCACCTCAAAAAATCCAAATCCACCAAAACCACTAGAGCAAGCGACTTAAACCTTAGCACGGATATAAATAGGACGTGCTGGAGGGATAGATTTATCACTCAGAGACTCCCTATGCTGTGGAATAAAATCCCAGTCCATGTGAGGCAGAGCACCTCGCTGACTCTGTTCAAGAGAAATCTAGACCTGTGGATGGGAGATCGTAGGTTTACCCCGGGAATCATCTCTGTGTCACTGCTGGACAGAGGCACAACAAACTAATGGGCACAGTATTTTTTCATATAAGGGGTGGCGTAAGCCACAAAAATTTGGGCTAGGCTTATAAATGCCTTAGGGCAGATAGCCTAGTATAAACCTATGAACCTATGAACCTATTAATCAAATAAATTCTATGGACATAAATTCCTCTGAAGTAAATAACGGCGTGAATAAATGGTAGGACATTGAAAACATTTGTGAAGTTCTTTTGTCTGGATCTAAGAAAACAATAACTAACAGTTTACCAAGGAACACACCTCCATGGCGGGATACTGGTCATACTAAACTGAGAAAAAAAGGGAAGAAATTTAGGCTGTGGAAAAAGTTCAAGAGAAATGATTTAATACAGGCCTGTAACTTAGTCTCCAGAAGGTTAAATGCCTCTTTGATATTAGCAAAAAAGTAAATTTGAAGATAATTTAGTTAGTAGCCATTGCTCTAAGAAATGTTATACTAGATATATCGGTAATAAGGTTTCAAGCAATTTGTGTACGAAGTTAAGTGCTGAACACTGGAAAATTATTGGTGAGCTTGCTCAATAAATACTTCTTTGCAGGAGATGCTACACTGTTTGACATTTCTGATATTAGAAATTTAATATAAGATGTTTGTATTTGCTCGATTTTCAATTTGACCCTTGTGTGAGTATCACTGAGCTATATTAAAAGTGTAGTGGTATAGGACCTGATAATATTCCAGACATTTTCTGGGCATATTGCAGTAAATATATTTTGGCTACTATCACTCAATGTTTTAATAACCTGTTGTATTCTGGCATTGTTCCTGCTAATTGGAAATTTGCAGACATAATTCCAATTCAGAAGGGGGGGGGGGCTCAATGGATAATATAAGTAATTATAGACCTACTAGTCTTACTTCACTGGTGGAGAAGACTTTTGAGAAGTCTATTTTCCTTTCTTAATCAAGATTTTCAGGGATATTTAATGGACCTCACTCAACATGTTTTTATAAAAAAGGTTTTACTTTTGCTAATTTAATTGAATTTTATGATGCACTGACAATTGTCTTAGATATGGCCATGTCTGTAACAGTGGACTGTCTGGATTCATCTAAAGCTTTTGATAGTGTCCGTCATTCTGCTATCATTAATGCCATGCTCAAATACAAACAAATCCATACATTGTTTGCTGGTTGACTAACTGGCTTTGTGGTTGATTGCAGAGAGTAAGGGTAGGAAATTTCACATCAAGCTGACTTGAGGTGAACAAAGGGGTCCCCCAGAGCACAGTTCTAGGTGCAGTATTGCTCAACTTTGTGCTTTCATTTATTCCTAAGATATCTAATGTTTGGATGGCCAAGTAAGCGGATGATGTTAAACTAGGTTGTGCTATTACATGGAGAGGATATTGACCACTTCAGCACTTACATGTGTTTGGTGGCTGAATGATTAAACTTAACTGGACTAAATGTTAATACAGATAAATGCGCTACTTTGCATTTTGGGAAACCAATGGTTGAATATCAGATAAACTTATGTCCCCATGAGTTATAGAATTTATAGAATATAAGGATTTAGTTATTTACTGTATGTAGTAATTTTAGGTGTAGATCTAATACCTTAAAGTTAAAGCTAAGGCATTAAAATTCAATGGTGCAATTTTTAAGAACTTTACAACAAAAAATAATGAGTGTCATTTGAGGATGTTCATAACATATGTTCAACCCATCATTGAGCACACTATGTTCATTGTCCATGCAAGAAAGGTGATCTTCTGGTTTTAGAAGGTATTCAATGAAAATTTACAAGGCGCATCATTACATGTAGAGATAAATCATACCTATCTGGAATGAAACATGTAGGCCTCTATTAAATCAGTTACAGCTATCTGAGGCGTAAGATTGGTTTAGTCTACAGGGGGTTCTGGAATGAAGAATATCAAGCTCTACTAAATATTGAATTGTTGAATACAAGCATATTAATCAGAGGTACATATTTTAATTACAGATTTTAGGACTCAATGTCGGTCATAAGCGCAAACTATTTAAAGCAATCAGGTCGACCTTGGAACAGCATTCCTTTACAGTCTTCTTCTTTGCAGATATTCAGAAAACAACTTGATATCTGGTTGAGTCCTAGGATATTTACATTCATTGAGAAGTCTGAATTCTGAATGGCCTTTGGTCTTTATACAGGAATTAATGAACACTTGAACAATTAAACCTATGAACAGAAGTTCTTATGAGGATGGATAAGTAAGTTGACCATTAAGTAGGATTTTCAGTTTATATAATAGGGAGGGAGTAGATAAACTTAATAGGACAAGCAGCCAATGTCTGCCATCAAAACTGATGTTTCTGTATTTTTTCTCCTTTAAGAAATGAAGCTTAAGCAACAAATAACACTGCACTTCTGATTAACTAAAGCAATATTTGCTGCATAGCTGTTTAAACTGTGTGAATGTATTTTAGGTTAGTGAATTGAATCCTTACCTCTGTTCTGATCTTTGTCTCCTTTTTGTTTCTCTGCATGTTCTGTCCATTTTACCTGTTGCTGCACTTGAAAAAGTCTAGCACAGAACTGAATCTAGTACTGTTTGTGACCCTGGGAGCTTGTAGTACAGTTAATCTTTTTCCTAGAGAGGTCTAGGTGTTTCTTTGTGGAGGGGGGCTCAGTTTGGTCTGATCTAGCTAGAGTTACTGCTACAGGGTTCTGTTTAGGGTATTTTGACTGGTAATTTGAACTTTGGTAATTCCTGTTTCTCTGTTTTAAATAGCCAGTGTTTAAACCAGTTTGTGCTTGTTTGCTCAAAGCTGCAGTGAATTAGTCCTTTTACCCTTGCTCTGCAGTTTTATAAAAACCTGCTGTGAGACTACAAAAGATAAGTGCTTATTTTCAACTGTTTTCTGAACTTCTGATTAACTAAAACAATATTTGCTGCACATCTGTTTAAATTGTGCAACTGTATTTTAGGCTTAGTGAATTGAATCCTTACCTCCGTTATGATCTTGTATCTCCACCCATCTACCTAACTGTTGTTGTGGTCTTAAAGCTTGGTGGCTTTTGAGTTGCCTGCCTCTACTTCAAATTTGATATTGGAAACTATTCCCAGTCCCATTGCATCAGCTCATTCTTCTGAGTACAGTATGATCTTAGTCTCACCTCCGGATATGTACCCAGGGAGTGGCGCACAGCGACTGTGGTCCCACTCCACAAAGGCGGTGCCTCCACCGACCCTGGAAATTACCGTCCCATTAGCTTGACAAGCCTTATCTGCAATGCCATGGAGAGGATCATAATGGATCTCATAAATAAAGACATAGGGAATTTGCAGACTTTGGATCCAACCCAGTTTGGCTTTGTCAAAGACAGATCATGCCTCTTAAACTTGGTTGACTTTTTCGAAACAGTCACCAAGGCCATTGACGAAGGAAAGGCAGTCCATACAGCCTACCTAGACCTGGCGAAGGCTTTTGATACAATACCCCACTCGGGCATCATTGATAAACTCATCAACTTAAATGTAAACCCATACATTACAAGATGGGTTGCAAACTGGCTAAGTGACAGAACCCACAGGGTCAGAGTTGCTGGCGCCATGTCAGACTCAAAGCCTGTCACAAGTGGTGTCCCACAGGGCTCAGTCCTGGGCCCACTCTTGTTTGGCATCTACTTTTCTGAAGTACAAGCAAACACAGGAGGGTTATGGCTGACAAAGTTTGCAGATGACTGCAAACTGGGCGCCGTAGTTGAAAACACATCCGACACAGATATCCTTCAGAAGGGTCTCAAAGAAATGGATAACTGGTGCCAGAGCCATGGCCTAAAGTTAAATGCCAAGAAATGCATAGTCATACCCTTCGGGAAAAATAAGGTTACCCCTAGCTACCATATAGGAGGCAATCCCCTGATCACAGAAGAAGTTATCATGGACCTGGGAACCCAGGTGGACAGTAGCCTTTCATTCGACACCCATATTGCTAAAGTAGTTAGGAAGACCTTCTACATTGCCCACCTTATCATGAAGGGATTCACATCTAGATCAAGGGAAGTCATAGTCTCCCTATACTCATCACTCATCAGACCAATGATCGAGTACAATACCCCATTCGGAATGTATCTGACCCGACACTTGCAGCAGCTGGAGAGGCCACAAAAGTTCCTCACCAAAAGGATAAAGGGTCTCAAAATCTGTCTTATGCTGCCCGACTGAAAGAACTCCAGTTATATTCAGTTGCTTACCGCTTGCTCAGAGGTGACCTATGCCTGACATACAAGGCCATGTCAAACCCAGATTTGATGAACATGCTTCATCTCAAAAAATCTAGATCCCTCAGAGCCACAAGGGCGGGAGACTTAAACCTCGACACGGTTATTAATAGGACGTGCTGGAGGGATAGATTCATCACCCAAAGACTCCCTATGCTGTGGAACAAAATCCCGATTTATGTGAGGCAGAGCACCTCGCTGGCCTTGTTCAAGAGGAATCTTGACCAATGGATGGGGGATCGCAGATACACCCCAGGGGTTACCTCAGTGTCACTGCTCGACAGAGGCACAGCAAAATAATTGGCATAGTTTCTCCAAACTAAAGGGGTGGCGTAAGCCACAAAACTATGGGCTAGGCTTATAAATGCCCTCGGGCAGATAGCCTAGTATGAACCTATGAACCTATGAGAAGCCCCATCCCTTTAGGTTCTTAACCTTAAATTATCTTCTGTTTCCTCACTTTCTACTAAAAAAAGAAAAAATGTGCCTCTTCCTACTTCATTTTGCTAGTGCTTAGGTGTTCAACTGCATTGAGTTTGCCGCATTTATTACTGCTTGCTGGTAGCCTGATTAAACTGATGACAGTTTTCTACTGAATTGCTGCTTTATATGAGCTGTTTTTTTTTTTGTTGAGATTGTGAGCTAATTTATCACATTTGCACTGTTTCAAAGCAATTTACTGATTAACTGCATTTCATTACTGTTTAATTGTAGTTCATTGCTATTTACAGCAATTTTACTGTATTTCATTACTATTTAACAGTATTTTTCATACTGTGAGTTCAGTTTTTGTCTGTAAGTTATTAATCTGTGTTTTTTGTGAGTTGTATGGTGTTTTCAACCCTTAAATTGAGTAGCATAGTCTGGATACAGGTTTGCTGTATCCAGAGCTGCTTGCTTTTGCCTTCTGTGTTTCTGGCAGCCATCTTGTGTTTGCCTTCTATGTCTTTGGCAGCCATCTTGTATTGGTAGGGCCTGTCTTCTCTGTTAGTGAGAGTAGCAGGGCTGTCTGGACCTTGTCTGGCATAGGCTGATTGGTAATGAAAGCAGGGGCTAGCAGGATTGACTAGACTTCTGTGTTACTAGCATCTTCTATTTTCTGTGATATTTAAACCTGTGTTTGAGCTGGTTTGGGCTTGTTTGCACATCACACACCACAGCTGCACTGTTTTTAACCCATTGTGAGGTAATCCAGCTAAAATTTTTCCCTTAGTAGCACTTGTGTGATCACCTAGTAGTACTCCTCTTAGACCTTCCACACTTTGCTCTCTCTGGCCTCTCCCCTCAGATTCTGACAAATATGGATAGACAATTTCCTACAGTTTCTCCTGCCAGTTTGGTTGATATGGGAATCCTGAGACAGTGTAGCAACTGCTTCATGTACATGGACAACCCTCTACTACTACCACCTAGGAACACAATTTGTGAGAGATGCAATTACATTAAGAACATATAATCTATGCTCTCTTCCTCACAAGCCAGTATATCTGGCACTGAGAATGTTGTCAACAGAAACACCATACCTCAAACACCATCCACACCTACACAACACACAACCACATGTGCAGAGGTCCTCAACAAAAACATACCCAAACAAAAGAGTCCGCCGAGGCAAAAACACACATGAACTCCATTGCCCACCATACCACACCACACTACACATAGTCCACACACCTGTGTCTCACAGCCACTGAGTACTAAACATAAACCCAACATATTAGTCATAGGATACTCCATTGTCAGACACACAGATGTGCCCTTACCAGGCTGGATAAGGAGTAAGTCACAGTTAGTTGTTTGTCAGGTGCCAGTCTGCCATATCACCCATGCACTCAAGTCTCTCAACAACAGGTACTGTTATGATTCTGTCGTAGTCCATGTTGGCATGAATGACTTGAGATGTACTTCCCTAGATGATATGAAGAGAGACATGATTGAGCTCGCTAAATATGTGTCCCAGGCAGGCATGTTTCTAGCCTTAAGCAGCATTCTACTGTCACCCATAATGATGCTTCAATACAAACAGAAAATGATTGACTTTAACAACTGGCTTAGTTTCTGGTGTCATTCCAAGGGGATCCAGTACCTGACAGCCTGGGAAGACATGATCGACAGACCACAATGCTTTGCCAGAGATGGCTTGTATCTGTCTCCCTTGGGCTTCAGTCTTCTGGCAAAGGCTCTTGCCTCCCCCCATATTGCCTTTTTTAGGCAATGCTATGAGGTCAAAACTACCAACATGAAAATTTCATCAAAATGCAAATTAAAGATCATGCTGCTAAATGCCAGGAGTATAAACATGAAACTGCTCTCATTGCAGCCATTCATAACTGTGGACATTTGTGCAGTCACAGATACCTGGTTCAAAGCTGTGGAGAGCACCCCAGCCATACAGGGTTACTCATCCTATCATACAGTCAGACCCCAAACCATGGGCAGCAAAGCAAAAAGATGTGGAGTTGCAATATATATTAAAGACATACACACCTCCAGGCTGGTCAAACAGTATGACACACATGAGACACTCCAGATGCAGTTAACCATTGGCAATGCCCCTATTGAAATCATAGCTAGCAAAAGGCCCCCCAAATTTGGCTCAAGATGCCCACTCCACCTATCTGGACCTCTTCAAACCTATCAAGATTCAACCCTTTACCCTAATCCTGGTAAACCTTAACTATCCAACCATAGAATGGAAGAACTATTCATACCAAAACACAAATGCCCAGAGATTCCTAGATTTCATCAGTGCAAATGCTTTGGACCAACCGGTCAACATTCCCACAAGAGGTGATAATATCTTGGACTTGGTATTAACTAACATGAATAATCACTGCACCATCCCTACAGTGTCATCCTCCCTGGTAAGATCCAACCACAAAGCAGTCACTTCATGGTCATCATCTCCCTGAACCCTCCCCCAGCTAGTGTCAAACAAAAAAACTTCTCCAAAGCTGTTTGCAACCTACTGAGAGAAGGTATAAACAGTTTCATAGCCCCCTCCCCCTCCATATTAACTGGCACATATGTCCAAATCTACACTAAAGTACTATATGAAAAGTTATATAGCTGCATGGAATCAGGAACACCTGACAGGAAAAAATCCTCCTCCTCCAGGAAGAGTAAACCTGTCTGGTGGACATCTGCAATTAATAAACTCTATAATAAAAGGAAAAAATTGCTGTCCAGGACCAAGAAGGAGCAGGTGCCTAATTGAAAGCAATCTCTCATTAGTCTGAAGAAGCAAATAAGAGCACCAGTGAAATCCTCCAAAGCAAACCAGGTCCAAACTGGCCACATCTACTAGAGACAGTCATAAGGCCTTCTTCACATGCCCACAATCTCAAAGGAAGTACTCAGATTTGCTCAGAACTGGTGGTCAAGGACACCACATACACAAACACCGTAGATATAACCAACCTGCTGGCAGACAAGTTCAGTAAAACATCACCCCTCTGTCCCCAATCAGTAAATCATTACATCCCCAGCACCTGCCCCCTCCTCTTATCTCTAGTTAGCAAGTCATCACTGCCCTCTCAAAGGCAAAAAAGTACAGCCTCTGTGGACCCAATAACATCCCAGGCTGCATCCTGCATGAACTCAGGCAGGAAATTGCACACCATTAGGCACCCTATTCAACCAAAGCCTGAATACCAGCTTCCTCCCAGATGAGTGGAGGAGAGCCACTGTCATCCCTTTGCACAAAGGTGGAGCATCCACCAATCCAGGAAATTATAGACCCATCAGCCTAACTAGCCTGATTTGCAAGGCCTTGGAATGGATTATCATGGACCTCTTTAGCAAAGACATTGGCAACTTCCAAACACTCAATCCCACACAGTTTGATTTCATCAAGTGAAGCTCATGCCTGTTAAATATGGTTGACTTCTTTCAGACAGTCACCAAAGCCATGGATGAGGGGAAGACAGTGCACAATGCCTACCTTGACCTGGCCAAATCCTTTGATACTATTCTCCACTCAAGTATAATAGATAAACGCTCTCAACTAGGCATCAATCCATATGTTACCAGATGGGTAGCAAACTGTAATATGGATAGAACCCACCTAGTCAAAATAGGGGAAGCCACATCAAGCAGTACAACTGTAATCAGTGGTGTACCCCAGGGATTGGTCTTGGGTCCCCTGTTGTTTGGGATATTCTTTTCTGATATGCATGCCAAAACCAGTGGGCTATGGCTGACCACGTTTGCAGATGACTGCAAGCTGGGTGCTGTCATCAATTTCCCTAGGGCATCAGGGCCAATAGCCTAACACCTTCCTATGATTCTATGATCCTAATATCCACAAAAAAAGATATAGAAAAAATATATGGAGAGGGGATAATGTTTGAAAGGAGTTGTGTAATATTGTTAACACCTATATCACATTTTATTATGCTTGCATGGCACATTTGGAAGGGTGTTACTTAATTTATAATAATTAAAACATATATATCTCTGGTGCTTTTTATTGTCCTCGGATTTCAAGCCACCAATTAAGACTGATAAAAGTATCAGCGGTGCAAACTCTGTATTGTAGCATTTACCTCACAGAATACAGAATACAGTCTAGGAAAATCATGTTTGCATGGATTTTTTCCTGATAAAATTCACATTAGAATTTCAAAGGGACATGTGACAAAGGAATTTGTTCCAGTGGTATGAAACAAAAGGATGGATATGCAAAATCTCCTGAGAGATTTGATATCTAATATAAAACAATACTTCAGCTGGAATCTTCAGCCTCTGTTACAGAACAGATAGCCACAGTGTCTTCATGCAGCTGTCTTCCAAACTATAAACTACCTCTCCCAAATTATTTATTAGCTCTCCAAAATTATTTACCAACTATCCAATGATATGTTAACCATAGAAACAGAATAATAAAGCAGGACAAGGAAGAAGCCATGGAGACATCTTATGTGGTACTTTTTCAGATCCCAGTATGTCACATCTGTGGTATCACTTTTTACAAATTAGTGGCTATGTATATCAGAGCCAGATTTGTTACTGGTAGTGTTCTTATATGTGAGATTTCATAACTCGGAAAAGAAGAGAAGGTAAGATTCTTGTTTTTAAATGTTTTGTCTTTTCTCTGAGTTCATTTGACCTCAGAGATAGCATATATAGAGAGAATGAGTGGATTGGAGTCAGAGCCCTCATATTAGGGATGAGAGCAGCTTCTTGCAAAAACATGCTGTGCAGTGTTTTGCATGGTATTGTTGCACAGTTAATTAACCTTGTGATGTTGTGTAGCTAAGATGTTTTAGTTGTGATGTTTTGCATCTAGAGTACGTGATACTCGGTGATTGGTATTATTTAAAATATTGTAAATATAGAGAGATTATTTTTGCTGACTTTCAACTTTGTCCCTTAATGTAACCAATTCCACTGGGGGTGATAGAGTTTTGTGTATCTTCTATAAGAAGCAAACAGCTCTGTATGTTTATTTTATTAGTGTCTGAATGAAGTTAGCCATCAGGTGCATTGGGTAATGTCTCAGAGGCTCCATCTGTCTTGCAGGCATAGCTAATAATAACCTAATCATGTGACACTTCTTCTATAATGATGAATTCTACAAAGAATTTTTGCCAAAATCATCCAAACTTTGAGAATGGCACTAGTCATACATTACTGCTGGAGTGCTGAATGAGTCTGTCATCTATTTTGGGGTACATAATAATGTCTGTATTACAACTGTCATCCAGCCATTGATACCTACCTTCCTCAGGACATGGTATTGCTCATCTTCTTCAGTTATGCCAGGACTTTATTCATGTATTCCTTTTGAGATATGCCTCAAGAATTGATTATAGTTGGGATGTACTATCCAAAGAACCAGCAAAAACTGAGCTTGTGAAGGGGAGAATAGCATAGGCCTTGTGGGCCACTTTAAGCCTAGCCAGTTTCCCTTTTTGTGCTTGAAATAACTTCTCCCATTTAGTTATAGATTGGTCTTACCCATCCCATGGTTGATAATTCTATACTACCCCTAATGGGAATAACTGGGACCATACCATAGATAATTTGGGGGACCCATGCATGGGATAAATCATTTAGGAGCTACCTCTGTTCATTAGTAGTACAAGGGGCAGTCCAGGGGAAAATTTTCTGTTTCTGATACATAAATCTAAATTGCACTTGAATATCGGCAGGGATAAACTTTGAAAAATAAACATAACATTTATTGTAGTAGACAAATTAAGATGAATACCAAGCTTTTTGTGTAGTGGGAAGTTCAGTTTGCCATGAAAGTGAAGAATCTTGTCTTGTAGAAAGAATGCTGACACTACCAATGATGCTGTCACTGGGCATTTAGTCTGAGCTCAAATTGCTGTTGAAGGACTGAATACAAAGCATTATGATCCGATTTCTGATTGTATCCACATTATTATGTGTTTGAGTAATGGATGCCAGGAAATGTACCCCAAGAGTGAAGCTTGAGAGGTGAATCTTGGTATTTATGTTGAGAGCGCATAATAAGCAGGTTATAATTGGTGACCTGATCATAATTCTTTGTAGTGCATGGTGCTTTATCTGCTTCATGTATTACTGGTTCTGAAAAAAAGCACTAAGTGTATTTAGATAACACTGCAATGTCCACAAGGTTTTACTGTTGTGAAAAGCAAAGCACACTATATGCACAGGGGGTTTCCTCAGTGTTCTACTGTCTCATTCAGGGATATGTTGTCCCCTGTTTCATCAGTGTATGAAACCCCTTCCTTACTTAATGCCACTCATTCTGTCTAGACACTGTACCTTCCACACTAACCACCGTTTACTGGGTACTAATGCTGCTATAACTTTTTCCAATATGCATCTTCTGTGTATTGTGCTTCTTGCCTTTGGTACCTACAAATATTTACCTTTTGATACTATACCTCTCATCTGTCCAGATTTTCCTAGAATGTATAGAGTTTTGCATCTTATTTTTGTTTTGTTGGTCATAAAATCTGTGGTTTTGTAGCTAATCATTGAGGATTGAAATCACTAAATAATGACATACATTTGGGTTTCAGAATTCATATAATTCATAAAATGCATACTAAGGCAAAACCTTTTATTCTAACAACTTCCTAAGTTTATAAGAGCAATATTTAAAACCTGTCCCTGATTTCAAGCCTTTTTCCTGCATTATTTTTGGATTTGTCTTGATTTCTTGTGCTTAGAGGTTGAGAGGTATATTTGACGCAAACCTATTGCACTGGAGTCTCACCCATTCACAATCTGGTGATAAGTCCATGATGAATCAGTGACCCTTTTTTATTTTAAGAATTGTGCAAAATATGCAGGTTTCTTTTTTTGTCGACACCAAGAATTCTGGAGTGCAAAGCTGTGTTATTACTTAGCAGTACTGGGAAAAAGAGAAGCTGGTTAAGCACTTCTCTGCAACACCTAATTTTAACAGCACTTACAAAGTTGCTCAACAACTGTTAAGCACCTTTGTAAGTGCTGTTAATATTGGGTCTCACACAAGAAAACCACTTAACTTGTCTTTTTCATGATACTGCAGCGTTGTCAAGGCGGTCAGTGAAATACATTGATACTGGGTCTTGTACTACAGATGCGCTTAAACAGCTTGTGTTTTTTCCTGATATCGAAGCAGAATCATGGTGCTTCATGCACTACATAGAGGATTATAATTAGGTCACCAATCATAATCCATTTATTATGTGGTCGAGACATGTATGCAAGAGATTCACCTCAAGAGCAAAGCTGAAGAGGTGAATCTCTTGGCATGTCGAGAACACATAATTTTAGGTTATGATTGAGATCATAATTCTTTATAGTGCATGGAACTTTACCTACTCCATGTACTGCTAGTTACAGGGGGAAAGAGCCGCCAAGTCTTGTCCTACTCCATGTACTGCTAGTTACAGGGGGAAAGAGTCGCCAAGTCTTGTCCTACTCCATGTACTGCTAGTTACAGGGGGAAAGAGCCGCCAAGTCTTGTCCTACTCCATGTACTGCTAGTTACAGGGGGAAAGAGTCGCCAAGTCTTGTCCTACTCCATGTACTGCTAGTTACAGGGGGAAAGAGTCGCCAAGTCTTGTCCTACTCCATGTACTGCTAGTTACAGGGGGAAAGAGTCGCCAAGTCTTGTCCTACTCCATGTACTGCTAGTTACAGGGGGAAAGAGTCGCCAAGTCTTGTCCTACTCCATGTACTGCTAGTTACAGGGGGAAAGAGTCGCCAAGTCTTGTCCTACTCCATGTACTGCTAGTTACAGGGGCAAGAGTCGCCAAGTCTTGTCCTACTCCATGTACTGCTAGTTACAGGGGAAAGAGTCGCCAAGTCTTGTCCTACTCCATGTACTGCTAGTTACAGGGGAAAGAGTCGCCAAGTCTTGTCCTACTCCATGTACTGCTAGTTACAGGGGAAAGAGTCGCCAAGTCTTGTCCTACTCCATGTACTGCTAGTTACAGGGGAAAGAGTCGCCAAGTCTTGTCCTACTCCATGTACTGCTAGTTACAGGGAGAAAGAGTCGCCAAGTCTTGTCCTACTCCATGTACTGCTAGTTACAGGGGGAAAGAGTCGCCAAGTCTTGTCCTACTCCATGTACTGCTAGTTACAGGGGGAAAGAGCCGCCAAGTCTTGTCCTACTCCATGTACTGCTAGTTACAGGGGGAAAGAGCCGCCAAGTCTTGTCCTACTCCATGTACTGCTAGTTACAGGGGGAAAGAGTCGCCAAGTCTTGTCCTACTCCATGTACTGCTAGTTACAGGGGCAAAGAGCCGCCAAGTCTTGTCCTACTCCATGTACTGCTAGTTACAGGGGGAAAGAGTCGCCAAGTCTTGTCCTACTCCATGTACTGCTAGTTACAGGGGCAAAGAGCCGCCAAGTCTTGTCCTACTCCATGTACTGCTAGTTACAGGGGGAAAGAGTCGCCAAGTCTTGTCCTACTCCATGTACTGCTAGTTACAGGGGGAAAGAGTCGCCAAGTCTTGTCCTACTCCATGTACTGCTAGTTACAGGGAGATAGAGTCGCCAAGTCTTGTCCTACTCCATGTACTGCTAGTTACAGGGGGAAAGAGCCGCCAAGTCTTGTCCTACTCCATGTACTGCTAGTTACAGGGGGAAAGAGCCGCCAAGTCTTGTCCTACTCCATGTACTGCTAGTTACAGGGGAAAGAGCCAAGTCTTGTCCTACTCCATGTACTGCTAGTTACAGGGCAAAGAGCCGCCAAGTCTTGTCCTACTCCATGTACTGCTAGTTACAGGGGGAAAGAGCCGCCAAGTCTTGTCCTACTCCATGTACTGCTAGTTACAGGGGCAAAGAGCCGCCAAGTCTTGTCCTACTCCATGTACTGCTAGTTACAGGGGGAAAGAGTCGCCAAGTCTTGTCCTACTCCATGTACTGCTAGTTACAGGGGGAAAGAGCCACCAAGTCTTGTCCTACTCCATGTACTGCTAGTTACAGGGGGAAAGAGCCGCCAAGTCTTGTCCTACTCCATGTACAGCTAGTTACAGGGGGAAAGAGTCGCCAAGTCTTGTCCTACTCCATGTACTGCTAGTTACAGGGGGAAAGAGTCGCCAAGTCTTGTCCTACTCCATGTACTGCTAGTTACAGGGGGAAAGAGTCGCCAAGTCTTGTCCTACTCCATGTACTGCTAGTTACAGGGGGAAAGAGCCGCCAAGTCTTGTCCTACTCCATGTACTGCTAGTTACAGGGGGAAAGAGCCGCCAAGTCTTGTCCTACTCCATGTACTGCTAGTTACAGGGGGAAAGAGCCACCAAGTCTTGTCCTACTCCATGTACTGCTAGTTACAGGGGGAAAGAGCCACCAAGTCTTGTCCTACTACATATACTGCTAGTTACAGGGGGAAAGAGCCACCAAGTCTTGTCCTACTCCATGTACTGCTAGTTACAGAGGGAAAGAGCCAACAAGTCTTGTCCTACTACATATACTGCTAGTTACAGGGGCAAAGAGTCGGCAAGTCTTGTGCTGACTGTCCTAGCCCTAAAACACTTAGCAGACACTGTCAGAAAGGCAGTGTTACACACTCCATTACATTTACATTCACCTCCATGCCTCTCAACAGTCCAGATTGTTGTAGAACATAGAGATTATTGCTTCATATTTTTGATCTCTTCCTCATAACATCTGTGTTTTTTGGATAAACTACTCAGGACTGAAGTGTTAAATATTGACTTATATTTGAGCTACAGGGTTCATATACTTAAGAAGATGCTTGATTGTGTTTTTGTAAAAAAAAAAAAAAGTTGTTATTCTGGTATTTAAGCCCTAACTTTGAGATGGTTTCTGTCTATACACACTGAGCAGAGTGGATGAGAGGTGTTGACTACAACTCTTAGCTGAGATATATAAGTATCCTGTTTTTTTCGATTATTTATACTGATTATTGTTTCTAGCAATTTATATATAGCACTTGTATTGCCTGCTGCTTAGTTTTAAGTGTATTTTATTGCTATTAAGTAATCTGCATGGGTAACTGATTTGTTTGCAGTTAAAAGCATTCTGTATCTTTACAAATCTTTATCTGTTTAAAAACTTTCATTTTGTGGCTTTCTGTAGTGCTTACTGTCTGTAGGCTAATAGCTTTAGTATTGTCCCCACCCTCCCTGCTGGTTTCTTGCTGTTATACTTGGTGCCTTTGCAGTTGCCCTGTAAATCTGATCTGGGACACTCCTCCCAGTCTAGTGTCATTAGCTCATTCTACCTAATACAGAGAGAACATTTGATAAGGCCTTCTGTTTCTCCTTCTTCCCTTTCAAAACAAAAAAAAAAATTTTTTTGCCTGAATCTCTTTGTGTTCTGACTGTGCTTCTCAAACATTTTGGAAATATAGAGTATATTTTAGAGCATTTATTATAATTGTAATTGCCTTAATATTGCTACAACTCAAGTGCTCTAGGTTGCACTGCATCTGAAGTGTTTGTGTGTTTTAGCTGCTTTTCTGTATATATAGACTTCTCTGTATATGTAGACTAGCTACTTATTCTGCTGTGTTACTGCCTCTTAAATCATTTTTCAGTTGTGCACTTGCCTTGCTTCATTTAAAAAAGTTTTAAATTGCGAATGTTGTAGAGTTTTAATTGCATTTACTGTTTAGGACTAAACACTCAAGTGTGTTAGTCTTTTCTGTGTTTATTTACTGTATTATTGCATTGTTTAGCCTGTTTCAACAAAAAAAATATATATACTATCTTGTTTGCTCGTTTCCCACCTTTTCTAGCCAGTCCATATCCCAGGCTTTGCTTGTCTCAGGACTTTATTTCCTGTGCTTAGAGCTATCCAGACCTTGCTGTGGTAGAGGGAAGTCCTACTGCCTACCAGTGGGACTGGTGAGCATTGTACTGCCTATCTAACGCTAGAGGAGTGGTTTTCAGCTCTGAAATTGTAATTTTTTTAGCCTTTTTGGGCTGATTTCTATCCCTTTCAACTTTCTGGCTTAAAACGCATGTGTTTGCACATTTTTCACATAGTGCAACACCGTGAGGCTACAGTTAAACTATTCCAGGTTCCAGAAAGTCTGCTCTTCAAATTTCCCTTAAAACTAGCTGGTTTCTCAGTAGTAGCACTAAAATCTGAACCCCTGTGACTAGCACTTGCTCTAGAACCTGCTGGAAAGCACTAGGTATCCTGAAACTGATACAAGCACTCAGCTCTCCTTGTCATTAAGGAGAAATTAATCATAGGCACTAAACAGCCTATAATTGCAAAGTACCTTGCAAAGGTAAGGGAAAACAGCTCTTAAACTTTACAAAAAAGCACCTAAACAGGTGATTTCTCCTGTCCACCTGGTGAATCTGGGCATACTGGGGCAATGCGGCAACTGCCTCATGTACACAGACAATCCTCTCCTCCTACCACCCAACACTACAAACTGCAAGAGATGCACTTACATAGCCAAACTGGAAGCAAAGCTCTCTATGGCCAAGATTGTGCTAGACAGTCAAGAGGAGATGGTTAACACCTGCATTACACCTCAAGCAACTCATAGCCCTTCAAAACCCACACCATCAGCACCCACACATAGCAAAACTAAACCCACATATGCGGAGGCCCTTAACATTAACCTGCCCAAGCAACAAGGACCTCCAAGCGAACGCAAACAAACACCAGTCACAACCAAAGTGACACATAGCTCACAACACCAGTGTGCCACCCAACAACAGCCCCTAAGGCAACATAATGTACCCAATACTTTAGTCATAGGTGACTCTATAGTCAGGCACACTGATGTCCCACTCACCAGGCTGAACTATGAGAAAATTACAGTCAGCTGCCTGTCGGGTGCCAGGATCTGCCACATAACACATGCACTCAAGTCACTCCACAACAAGTACAAATACGACTCTGTCATTGCCCATGCTGGAGTGAATGACTTGAGACGTACCTCCCTGGACTACATGAAAAGAGACATGGAAGAGCTCTTGGATCATGTGACCCAGGCAGGAATGACCCTAGCCATAAGTAGCATCCTGCCTTCGCCCAGAATTATACCACAGTATAAGGACAAAATGATTGACTTCAACAATTGGCTAAGCTTCTGGTGTCATTCAAAGGGGATCCAGCATTTGTCTGCCTGGGAAGACATGATCGACAAACCATGATGCTTTGCCAGAGATGGTCTGCACTTGTCACCCCTGTGATTCAGGTTACTGGCTACAGTTCTTGCCACCCCTGC
Source organism: Protopterus annectens (assembly GCF_019279795.1). NCBI lineage: Eukaryota > Metazoa > Chordata > Ceratodontiformes > Protopteridae > Protopterus > Protopterus annectens. The sequence continues at coordinate 1,131,699,416 of NC_056745.1, forward strand.
AGTGCCTTTTTTAGGCAAGGTTCAAAGGATAAAACCACCACCGTGACAGATACAAGCATGCAAAATCTGAAGGTAATGCTACTCAATGCTAGAAGTCTAAACCTCAAAATGCACTCTCTCGAGGCACTCCTAAAAATGGAGAACATCGATATCTGTGCAGTAAGTGAGACCTGGTTCAAGGCTCCAGAGAGCACCCCTGCAATACCAGGCTACAATTCTTACCACACTTTTCAGCCACAAAACCAAGACCGAAACACTAAAGGTGGAGGAGTGTCCATATTCACCAAGGATATTCACACCTCCAGGCTAGTTGCCCAACACAATGCATCTGAAATTCTCCAGGTGCAACTAACACTAGGGAAGACTGCAATCCAAATTGTAGCTTGCTACAGATCCCCCACCATGCCCCAAGATTCTCACTACACCTTTCTAAACATACTGGAAAATATTAAAATACAACCAAACACCCTAATACTTGGTGATTTAAACTACCCTGCCATTAATTGGGAAAACTACTCGGGTACCAACTCCTTTTCCCAACGGTTCTTGGAATTCATAAATTCCAATGCCCTGGATCAACTAATCCATTGTCCCACCAGGGGCTCCAATATCCTAGACATGGTAATTACCAACAAGGGAGATAGATGCTCCACACCAGTGGTCACCCCCTCATCGGTCAGGTCTGACCATAAGCAAATCACCCGTGACATTCACATCCCACCCCCACCCCCCAGTAAGGAAACCTCCTTAAAAAACTTCTCCAAAGCCACCTTCATGCTACTGAAGTCAGAAGTGACAAACTTCAAAACACCCACGCAGATGGGATCTGGAAGTTCCACTGCAGAATCCTACACTAAGGCACTGTATGAGCACATCCACACATGCATGAATCGTGCCATCCCAAATAGAACCAAGATACTCTTCTCCAAAAAAGGAAGCCAATCTGATGGTCACCTGCTATAAACAAACTATACAACAGAAGGAAGAAACTGTTGCAGAAAAGAGGAAAATCCCAGGATGCAAAAAACTCCCTCACCAGCCTCAGTAAGAAGCTGAGATCCCTCATAAAATCCTCAAAAGCTAGTTACGAAAATAAAATTGCCAAAGATTCCAAAGACAACCACAAGGCATTCTATAGTTATGTCAAGAATCTAAATGGCAATGCTCAGATCTGCTCTGAGCTACAACAGAATGGCATTAAATATACTGATCCCAAGGATATTGCCAATATCCTGGCAGATCGATTTAGTGCCAACTTCACCCCCCTCTCACCCCCTAAAGGGCCCATCTCAATACCAAAAGATTGCCAAATTACGATAATGACGGCCACACAGGTAGAAACTGCACCCATCAAAGCTAAGAATACAGCATCCATGGGACCAGATGACATTCCAGGCTGTGTACTACATGAACTACAAAATGAACTGGCACCTCACCTGAGTGTCATGTTTAATCATAGCCTCACCTCAGGCTTCGTGCCCACTGAGTGGCGCACAGCTACAGTTATCCCGCTCCACAAGGGCGGATCCGCCTTGGATCCTGGGAACTACCATCCCATCAGTCTGACAATCTGCAAGGGCATGGAACGCATTATCATGGAACTTATAAACAAAGACATTGGCAACCTTCAAACACTGAACCCCAACCAGTTTGGGTTTGTGAAGGGCCGATCTTGTCTCCTGAATCTGATTGACTTCTTCGAATCAGTCTCCAGAGCTGTGGACAAGGGTAAGGCGGTCCACACAGCCTATCTGGACCTCGCCAAGGCCTTTGACACCATCCCCCACTCTGGAATCATAGATAAACTTACTAAGCTGGGCATAAATCCCTACATCACTCGATGGGTTGCCAGCTGGCTTACTGACAGAACCCAGACTATAAAAGTAGCCAACTCCAAATCCAGCTCCAGACAAGTGACAAGTGGAGTACCTCAGGGTTCAGTCCTGGGACCACTCTTGTTTGGCATCTACTTCTCTGAAGTACAGGCCAACAATAAGGGACTCTGGCTAACAATGTTTGCAGATAACTGCAAACTGGGAGCCATTATTGAATCCCCAAATTATGTGGATATTCTACAAAAGGGCCTTACAGAAACAGATGCCTGGTGCCAGAGCTATGGGCTCAAGCTTAATGCCAAGAAATGTATAGTTATCCCCTTTGGAAAAAAACATGTACCCCTGAATTGCCACATAGGTGGCAGGACACTAAACATCGAAAGTGTGATAAGAGACTTAGGGACACAGGAGAGTGGTCTCACTTTCGATAACCACATCGCCACAACAGTCAGGAAATCCTTCTATGTGGCACACCTCATCACTAAGGGTTTTTCATCCAGAAAAAAGGAGGTCATTGTCCCACTGTACTCATCCCTCATTAGACCCATTATAGAGTATAATGCCCCATTTGGTATGTACCTCACAAGACATCTTCAACAGCTGGAAAGGCCACAGAAATACCTCACTAAAAGAATCACAGGCCTGAAGCAGATGCCATATGCTGACCGTCTAAAAAAACTCCAGCTATACTCTGTGGCATATCGTCTACTCAGAAGCAATCTCTGCTTAACATACAAGGACATGTCAAACCCTGAGCTGTTGGACATGCTCCACTTAAAGAAATCTCAATCCCTCAGAGCCACACGCTCCAGGGATCTAAACCTTATCATCACAATAAACAAAACATGCTGGAGGGATAGGTTCCTGACCCAGAGACTCCCCATACTCTTGAATAGACTGCCCATACATGTCAAGCAGAGCGCCACATTGGCCCTCTTCAAAAGGAACCTTGATGATTGGATGGGAGATAGGAAATTCACCCCGGGGATCATGTCAGTCGCCCTGCTAGACGGGCCCAGAGAAGTAAATATTGTGGGAAGAAATATCCAGGGAATTGTTATGGCTAGGCTTGCATAGGCCTTAGGGCTGATAGCCTAGTACCAACCTATGAACACATAATGCTATTCTAGCCATTTTTTAGCATATTACAGGAAATTAGGGGCATGATACCAGTATGGACTGCAGGTGAGGCAGATTATATTGTTCAGCACTAGACCAGGCCTTAACAACTTAAGCAGAGAGTGCTTAACAATTGTTAATGTTGAGTCATGTGCCACTCCAGCACTTAACTGCTTTGTCTTGCTCTGAATATCAGAGTGTAATCATTGTGTTCTATGTACTACAATGATGTTACAACTTCAGTAGATTGCATTACTACAGTCAGTGTGCTCTTATGATTACCCAGTAAAATGCATTGTTCAAGTTAAATATGTTACAAATTTTATGATAACACCATTAGTTTCAGCAATCATATAACTTTCATTTGTAACAACTTTTATCTATAACAACATGGCAGTTCAACATAAACAATTTTAACACTTCAGTATCTCATATCCAACTGCCTATAGCTTAGAAAATATGATGCATTATGGACTATGTGCATTTGTAACAGGGCAGTAGTCTTAAAATGATTAAATTTGTCTTACATATGCATAGCATATATACAAACTTTAGCAGCTTTATTTCACTTATCAACACATCTTCCCTTCTTAAGAGAAAAATACATTTTTTTCAAAATCGTAAATTATGATAATGCAAAACCAGTGTAGCCTTTGTTCAACATTCAGGACTGATCCTTCAAAAGCATATAAATACTATATATAAACAATATGATTATCTGTGAAATATTACTAGCAAATACTTAACTGTCCTATTGACTTTGTCACAACTCTGAAAACACTTTGGGATATGAATTGATTGCCACTCTTTGTTACTTGAATAACATTCAAACTGGAGCTGGAAAAATGGATTGAGACCTAAAAAAAAGAAAAAAAGATTGAGACACACTGTTGTGCCATGTAGTAGAACTTTTAGAGTCTCTAGGCAAAACAGAGTCAACAGGATGAGGAACAGGAATAGTCACACTCAATTGTTGTAGCTGGACACCGCACACTCTATCACTCTGGATAGCTGAACTCAAACTTCCAACCTTGCCTTAAATGTACAGTTGGGGTATATCTGTTGATGGTCCAGGGTTAGAGTTCATAGACATTGATCTGGTTATCTTCATCCAGGGTTAGATTTCATAGACATTGATCTGGTTATCTTCATCCAGGGTTAGATTTCATGGACATTGATCTGGTTATCTTCATCCAGGGTTAGATTTCATAGACATTGATCTGGTTATCTTCATCCAGGGTTAGATATCATAGACATTGATCTGGTTATATTCATCCAGGGTTAGATTTCATGGACATTGATCTGGTTATCTTCATCCAGAGTTAGATTTCATAGACATTGATCTGGTTATCTTCATCCAGGGTTAGATTTTATAGACATTGATCTGGTTATCTTCAGCTCAGATTACTTTGGCTTGTCCTCTGAAACAACACATTCAGGTTGATACTCATTATAGATACATCATCTGTTTCAGTGACCTATGGTATCATCTTTAGTTTGCACATTGTCAGAATGTGGTTCGGTTGTTTTCTGCACTGACAGTTTAGTTGCATCACACTTTTTTATTTCCATTTTTAAGTGAGCATCTTGACTGGGTTGTAGGGAGGTAGCTGGCAATTTTGTTGGACAGTATGGTTTGAAATAACTCTAGGTTCAAGTTTTTATTCTATCATTAGCATGTCAGTTCATATTTGTCTTCCAAGCACTAGTTGTGAAGGGATTGCGCTAGTGGCACTTTGTGGATTAGCTCTACATGCCCTGGGAGCTCTCTGAGACTGGGTTTTTCTTAGAGTCTTTTTTTCTGGCTGTTTGCACAGCTCTCTCAGCTTTACCAATTGATTGCAAATAGTGAGGGCTTGATGTAGTATGAGTTAAACCATGGTTAGCAATAAACTGTTAAAACTCACTGGACATAAACTGTGTACCATTGCCATAAATATTTAAGTAATTAAGCCATACCTTGAAAACATTGTTTTGAATTTGGCTATCATTTGGTGGTTGTGGTTGGTACATCAATTATTTGTATGTCATGAAAGAAATAGTGTACAACAACAAGGTGGAAGCTTGCTCAACCAGTAAGACTTCTTCAAATTTTGCAGGATGTTTCCTGCAGACAGTACCCAATCCACAAGACAGACCACCACCTCCAACCAGGTGACTAGATAGAGGACATTCCTCCCCACCCCTTGCCTCAACCATTCAGGTCTCATTTCTGTGCCCTGCACAAACTCTCCTTTCTTACATTATAGTGAAAAAAATAAAAATAAAAATAAATACTTTTTTGTTTATATTCTGCATGGAGCGTTATGATGCTCACATTTTAGTTAAAAAAAACATATATATATATATATATATATATATATATATATATATATATATATATATATATATATATATATATACATATCTATATATATATATATATATATATATATATATATATATATATGTATATGTGTGTGTGTGTGTGTGTGTGTGTATTTTTACATTTAAACTGTAGCAAATTGCTTGCTACAAATGTATCAAACAGTGGCTACAGTGTATACCCTGGATGGAGCAGTAGGGTGCTCAGGTTTCAGTTTAAAAAAAATCTCTTTTAAACTCTAGCAAGTATTTGCTACAGTTTATATCTTGTACAGAGCTCTACAGTGCTCAGGCTTTAGTTAAAAATATATATTTTTTCACATTTAAACTATAGCATACAATTAGACTACACAAAGAGTGCTGCAGTGCTCAGGTTTGACCGCAAATGCAATAACAGCTTTTAAAAGCCAGTATTGCACTATTTGCAATCAGGTTGATGGACGGCCAATCAGATCACACCCTCTAACACTTTGCACCTGTGACAGTTGCCACTTTCACCCATTCTAGCTACATTACTGCTTCAGACTCACACAAATGAACAGATATCTTTTGACAAAGACCTTGTGTTAATAGTGCTGGCATTAGTGGCTCTTATCTCTGTAATGATTTATGCACAATGCCGAACTGACACTTGGACACCAGGTTTATAATGTACTGATTTGATGTTTGGCCACCATGCTGACACTTTGTCTCTTTCTTTGCATTTGGTGCATTTGATGTAGGACTTTTGCACACTGCGATGGGGATACGATTGATATAGCAACAAGCCATCATGACCTGATAACTGTTCTCTGCCTGTGAAGTACTTATGCATAAACTATCTGGTTTGTGTCTAACAATTTGGCTGTCCATTATTCACATGCTGGTTAACAGTTTGTAACTCTCTCTATCTGGGATTCATTAATACCCACACTAAGTGTACACCATTCTGAGTTAACAGACAATGCAAGCATAACTTATGCATTCTTCCTTCTAATTTAGTTTTCTTACTGATTTTCTTTCAGCTTTAAATATTGAGGGAATTTGTAAGGGTTACCACAAAGTGTAGACTACATTTACACTTAGTATAATCTTTCTGAGTGACTACAAAACACAAAAAATGTGGTACAGATGTTCTTGAATACAGATTGTATACACTAAGTTTAGGCATTAATGAATCTGGCCATTTTAGCATTTCTGTTCTTTTAGTAGTTACTTCTCTGGCCATTGTGGTGTTTTGCACATAAGCTGAAATGTCATCTTTGGTGTCCAGTAAAGGTTGGTTACATATAGGATTTTTAGATAGCATTTCTGTGACAACTACTTGTCTTTCAGGCACATGTATTACTCTGGCATTGAACCTTCTTTGTCTCATTAATAGTATCTGTTTTTTCTGGTGCACATTGTCTGATTCATTTGAATTCATTAGTGGATCCATCAGTTTGTGGTCAGTATGGAGATGGAAATAAGATCTCTAATAAATATCTGGAGATTTTCTCACACCCCCTTGTAATTGCAAGGTGCTCTTTTTGATATGTGAATACCTCTGTTCAGTGACTGTTAACACTGTAAATAGATAGTTACTAGCATCTTTGCTCACTGTTTAGTGACAGCATAGTATGTTAATACTGGAACCACACTTAGCATTTCTTTTACTTTGATGAATGCTTGAGTTTTAGCATGTGCCCAGGACTATGGCACATTTTCTTTAAGAAATATGTTAAAGGATGAAGCACTGTGGAACAGTCTGGCACAAACTTGTCCAAGTAGCTGATCATGCATAGGTCTTGTCTTAACTCAAGACAAACAAGGTGGATCTGACAAATTAACTAATGCTCTGACCTTGCTTACATGTGGTTTCATTCTACTGGGACTTGTGTTATGACCAAAGTACTGTAGCTCTGTTTCCATAAAGCAGCATTTGCCCTGGTTAAGATTAAAACCAGAGTTTTTATAGACTGCAATATTACATCTAATTTTGAATAAATAGTTTATTTGGACCAAATACCAAGATGTCAACCATAATAACAGTGTGACAATGTGAGGTATTGCCAGCTATGCAAGGAGAAGTAGGGCAGTGGATATGTAACATATGCCAGCACATCTAGCTGGAATTTTGTAAAGAATTATATGTCATTTGCATATCATACTGATTTGTACAGATGCTTGTGTTGAAAAATTTTTTTGTAAAGTTGCTTTTGTTAAAAATGTGTCAACAGTGTGTCCAGCTCGACAGAAAAAAATATACTTGTATATCAGACTGTGCTGTATTCTAAATGATTAAGTGTATACACTGTAACAGAGAATACTGGAAGAGAAGAGGTTAAGCTCAGCTCCATGTGAATTTGAAAAATAGTAAGAAATTAAATTACTTAATTTAGGCTGTAAAGATTGTATTTTACAGTTCTGAGAGCAGCCAGAGACAACATGTCAAGAAAACAAGCATTAGAAAGCCATCTGTATTGTATTTAGAAATGAACTAACTGCTACTGTGGAAGGGGAGAAGTTTGAAATTGTTTTATGACTTCCAGAAGCTGCAACAGATCTGAGCAAAGCTGTGTGTGTGTGTGTGTGTGTGTGTGTGTGTGTGTGTGTGTGTGTGTGTGTATTATTGACTCATGTGCTAAATTCTGGCAGTTTCTAGCAATGGGGAGTTGCATGGGAACCAGAAGTCAGATGACCAAATGTATGTGATGTCCTTCTGTAATCCATCACTGAAATAATGTTTAATACTAGGTGAAATCCATGGTGGTGCAGCGGTAGCATTGTTGCCTCACAGCAAGAGGTTCTCCCATTCGATTCTCAGCTAGTGTGCAGGGAGTGCCTTCTGTGTGGAGTCTGCATGTCCTCCCCGTGGGTCGAGTGGCATTCTGAAAGACATGCATGAATGGGTGTGCCTTCGTTGAAGGTTGGGCGTCGAGCTGGCAACTTGGCACCATGAAAATCTACTGCCAATCATTAGTGGACCGGAGTTCCGCTGTGGCGACCCCTAACTGGGAAAAGCTGAAAGACAACAACAACTAGGTGAGACTTGGTCACAGTGCAGTCTGTTTTTGTAACCTGACAAGGAAGGACCCCTCAAATATTTCATCTTGCCTTGCTCTAGTAAGTAATCAGGGAATTATAATTCTTTAGATCAGTCAGGAATATATAATGAGATTAGTTAAGTGCTGCTTTTCTGTATCTGTATGAATCTATTCATCTGTGTTATTTTAATATTTTCTGTGATTGAAACTCTGGTATTTATTGTAAATAGATATTTAGTATTTTCATGTTCTTTTATTATTAAATATATTTAAACTTTCATTGTGGCTGGTCCTTTAGCGAATATTTTACCCTTTGACAGTGCTTATATTTATACGGTGGCACTGGTGCCACTCTTGAAAGTCATGCTGTTTGGTCAACATTACCATTTGTATTAATATTAATTTCACTCAGTATAACTGGTACCCTTATAAGAGCCTTAGAGTAAATGGCTTTGGAGTGTCTGGTGGCGGTGTAACTATCTTATAGTTTGGGCAGAAGGGGGCATAGTGAAAATCAAATCTCAAAGAGTGTGTGTGTGTGTGTGTGTGTGTGTGTGTGTGTGTGTGTGTGTGTGTGTGTGTGTGTGTGTCAGCTGCTTGAAGCAGGGGCATGAAGCACTGGTTTTACAGAAAGAGTGGTGGGGAACTTGGCTTGCACACTCACTGGAGACCTGTAGGAAGACAGATAGAGAAAACCAGACCCAAGACTGAGTGTGTTCCCTGTGAGCTCTTAAGGAAAAGTGTGCTTGATGCAGAGGGCTGCATGCAGAAATACTGGGTGTATCCATTTTTGTTCTGAGTGAACGTCCCTCTCCAGTGCCAGTGGTGAGGATTCAGACTCCTTGATTACTGGCCCCAGAGTGGGGACATCAGAAACAGTACCACCTTACAGACCATTGAGTAAATCAGCCATGTTATGCTGACAGGTTTCAGGTGATGAAGTTATACCAAATGGAGGTATTTTAAAACTAAATCTTCTTATAGGTATAATGAAGATTGTCAGCTTCTGACTTTTTGTCTAAAGGTATTTGCCAGAAATCTAATGGAAGCATCTAAAATGTTAAACACTTTTGCATTAAAAAGATTTTTGTAGGCAGAATCATCTAAATGTTCAATACGGCTGTCTAATAACCTAGAAAATTCTATTGGCTTTGTAACTTATTGCAGCATATTCAGAGTATTCAACTTTTTATATTGAAATAACTTCATTTGTGCAATGCGGGAAGCTTTGTTATGCATGCATACATACTTTGTGGAAGCTGTTGTCCACCCTTTGAGTAGCCATTCACTTTGTGGACTAATTTCTTGACTACAAAATGTAAATCCACATTTATTTACAGGGTGAAAAGTGCAAGTACTGGGATTCTGGTAAGTCCTTTAGTAGAACTAAGAACAGCAGCATGTTTAAACTTATCTATGCAAACAGTTGTCAGAATTTATCCTCATGGACCTTGTTACAGCATACTTGACTGTGGACTTGTCCTGACCTTTAACCTTTCCCCTAGACTGGAAACTGAATATTCTTACCTCTCCCCAGTCCAGATTGAACCCCTGATATGTCAGATGTTTAACTGAATTGTCCTGAAAGTTTTGATCCAGGCAGCATTCTCCTAGTTTTATATTGGTACTTCAGCAGAAGGATTGATTCTGTCCTCTTGGTTAGTCTTGATGACTACACAATGACAAGTCCTTGGCCTAAATAAGATTTTACTGATCATAAGCACTGACTTTCCAGTTTTGGTGAATGCTGTAGCATCTGAAAATGTTGACCTCATTGTGCTAGGGACCATATGCTCATGCGTTTGTTTCAAACTCTAGTTGTGCGTACATTTGCATAGTTTTCAAAACTACAGTATTTCTGCTGCTGTACTTCACACTTTGTTTCCTGAGTCATTACATTGAGATTTCTACCTTGGGTTCAGTCTTCAGGCATCTGGGGGGGTGCATCATTACTTTTAGCCATTTGGGGGGCTGCTACACTACTAGAAAACTTTAGATCATTAACTACTGTTATCTAAAGCTTTTTTTTTTGCGTGTGGGCGCACCCATCCCCTTGCTCTTTAAGCAGAGTGTCATAGCTTCCCCTTTTCAGAGGTATCTAGTTTAATGCCACCTGCGGGATGAATAATCACTTTCGGATTTTAGTTTGACTCCGACTCTAAAATGGTATGTACAGTACTACAAGATAAATTTTCAGGAGTCTTATCTTTTATCCTAGTTTAACTGCCCATGGTGTCCTTTCATTATATAGTTCTAGTGGAGTTTACCATATCTGGTTTTAATGTTCCATGTGTGTACTATAAACGAATTTTGTATTTATGTAGAAATCGTGTTTGGGTCTTTAGGAAGCTTACTGTCTAGAAACTTAACCCCCCTTTTTGAAGCATGGCTGCCTTGTAAAAACACCTTTAACATTACTTGTTTGGTAAATGTTATACTTGGCATCCTGCCTACCTCATGCATGCAGATTGCCTATGCCACCCAACTTTGCATTCAGCCAAGGAAGCTTTTTCATTTTACTAAGTAATTTTCTGGTGTTGGGGATGCTACTTGTATCCATCACATTGACGTCAAAGTCAGATGAGGGCCACTTACTTTTTGTCTACTTTAGCAAGACACGCTTTAGCACTGGTCTGTCAGGGCACAGATTCTAACCTGGAATCTGTTAACTGTCTTGTCAGATACCCATGTGCCCATACTCCTGGCAGGCCATGGGCTATTTTTCTAAGAATCAAACCTTGTTTTTATAGCAACTGTAACTTCCTACTAACTGATTTTGCAGGGCTGTATGAATCCTGTTAAGGTACTGCTTTGGTATTATGCATTCAGCACACAGGGAATAGAGCTGTCCTATTCAGCACTTTTATATCATGTACACAATCCAGATCTAGTGTTGGATATTGACACATCAGCTGATTAGGCTGTACAGTATGAATGTGATTTACATAAAATCTCAGTTCTCGCCAACATGTCCAAGAGCATGTTGGTCATTTTGGCTTCATTGTTGGATTTTTCACTGTTTTGCTTATGAATGCAAACTTGTGATTTACTATGCTTGCACTGAAAATGTGAAACATTTGGTTTGTTTTTGGTGAAATGGGACTTTTTTAAGCATACCCACTTTTCCTGTTTGTAAATGACAGTAAAAATGGAGAACCTAGCCAACCTAGTTTTCACTGTGCAATACCTTAAACCACCTGTAATAGAGGCCTGTGGGATATGTGCAAGTGACATGTTAAAGGGCATAAATAGGTTTATAGGTGGGTACTAGGCTATCTGCCCGAAGGCATTTGTAAGCCTAGCCAGAATGAGTTGGCTTTGGCCTTCCACTTAGATTAGTTCCCTGTGCCTCTGTCCAGCAGAGCCACTGAAGTTTCAGCTATATGGCTTCTGAATGTTCATGATTTTTTTTTTTTACTTTTTAAAAAGTCTTTGTGGATACATTCAGGCTACATCTTAATAGTATGAACATCAACTGGGTGTAGACTGTTGCTAAAGCATAGCCAGACAGTCCACTTAGCTGTGCTGATGAGGTCATGAGAAGGCCGAAACATGCATGCCCACAGCTAGTGGGGTATGACTACATTCAGAAGCCATATAGATAAGGTTTCAGTTGCATATCACATGGGCCTCTATTACAGGAGGTTTAAGGTATTGGACAATGAAAATTCTAGCTTGGCCCCTGAATGTCTGACCTTTTTACCTTTTTGGTTTAGATGTTTGTAAATGACAGGGTAAATTACCTAGGGGAGTGTAGTTAGGTGGCAGAGCATTTAAAAGCCCCCTTTATCCAGTAGGGCCTTGGGTACCAGTCATGAGGTAAATTTGATTACCCAAACATTATTTGAATAGGGTCGGGGGCAAACTCTGCTTCACATCGATGGGAAGCTTGTTCAGAGTAGGGTGTCGTCTGTGACATAACCTGCCCATCCAGTATGTACTATGTTGCAAACAAGGTACAGGTCCTTCGTGTATTTACTCTTATTTGACTTGTGGATAAGGGTGATAAAGGATAATGAGGGAAACATACAAGCGAGGAGAGTGTGAGCAGATGGATAGAGTACTTTGAGGGGCTTATGAATGAAGGGTGGGAGGATGGCATAATGGTTAAGGTGTTTACCTTGGAGAGACAAGGTGCAGGGTTTGATTCTCACATAGGGTAATTGGCTAGGCTTAAAATGGCCCACAACGGCAGTTAGCCTAGTACTAATCTATGAACCTATGAAGAGAATGAGAGAGAGAGAAGGTTGGATGCTGTGTGGCTAGGCTTAAAATGACCCACAAGGGCAGTTAGCCTAGTACTAATCTATGAACCTATGAACCTTTCACCCAGCCGTACATCACTGAGCTTTTTTAAATCAACACATGTTCACATTCTGCAGTTGTTTTAATTACTAAACCATGGGACTATGCTCATTTCAATTACACTTTCAATTATGCATCAATTTAAAGATCATGTGCAAACAAAAGTCTTACATTGGCAAAATGTTCCTTTGGTGTTGCTGTGGTATGATTGCTAGCCCCAGATGGACCTACAAAAAGCCATCAAAAATTGTGCAGGAGATTTAAAATGATTTGCCCTTAAAAATTCCTTTCTTTTCCTGCAGTGCTGTTATGTCTGCATTGCCCTACATCATCATGCCTAGAATTCTTAAAGTACACTTTTTTGTGAATTTCTTGGAATCCACTCACTGAACTCATTAATTAACAAAGTGGATATGATTTGCAGCCTGATTATAATCCTCAATGTTTTGTTGATTTATTTATTTACTAGCATTTGTCAGCCGGGATAGTCCATTTGAGCAAAAGCTTCTTTTCAACAGAGGCCCTGCGGAGAAAACCTCCAGGAATTATAAACACATTGTAGAGTAGGCAGAATTTACAAAAAACATACTTTCCAGACTGTATAAATTAAAAAAGCAAATTCTTTCTTGGATGTAAAGCATTACAAACAAATCTTATGAGTAAAAAACATATCGATAAAATAAAAAATATATCTTTGTGGAGTAGAATGGAAGGAGGGAAAGTGTGTGTGTGTGTGTGTGTGTGTGAGTGTGTATGTGTGTGTGTGTGTGTGTGTGTATGTGTGTGTGTGTGTGTGTGTGTGTGTGTGTGTGCGTGTGTGTGTCTGTATAGGGGTGATGCTTACAATATTTGTGATATTTGGATATGCAAGTATGTTTTAAATACATTAAATGGGCCAGATTCAATAAAGCCTACGCTAAGCGTACATTGTTCTGAGTGAGCAGATAACACAGACATAATGCACAACTTCTTCCTCCTAAATTTAGTTTTCCTACTGATATTCTTGAAACTTTAAATATTTACAGGGATTCATAAAGGTTACCACAAAGTGTAGACTACATGTACACTTAGTGTAATCTTTCTGCGTGACTAGAAAGCACAAAAAATGTGATAAGAATTTTGAGTAAATATCGTGTACATTTAGAGTACACTTATTGTAGGCTTTATTGAATCTGGCCACTGACTATATTTGTCTTTAATTGCACTCAGTACATCTGGAACAAATTCTCAGTGACTTCTTTTGCACAACATTATTAGGACTACTTTACCGTACTGAATTATGGCAGAATAGATACAGCTGCCTTCCTGAGTGCTACAAAAAAAGCCATAGCAACAAAAGAAAATATACCCCCCGAACACAAATTATTTGCAAATTATAACTAAGCACCCATATAAAATAACAACAATTTGTAGCTTTATGAAAATGTTTTAATCAAACCTTTAAACTGTTTTTTCCACTTGTAACTCTCAAAAATGTTCCTCAATACAACATTAGTTGTAATGCATTGTAGGTAACTTATCTTATTCAGGGTCAATGTACAGATTTTTATATTGTCTACATATTTTGCCCATGGACAAATACACATATTTAAACATTTGAATGACACCAGATGATAAAAGTTGCTAATGCATTGTACAGCAAGATCACTACACATTCAAATACTCATTTCACACGTATAAGTATTGACAATGTAAGCATTTGTAGTACCAGTATTTGGCATCTGCTTTAGATATTGGATCAAAAAGAATGTCTATGGATTATTATTTTAAGAATGCTTTTTAAGCCTGGGTTAAATGACGCATGTTAAATTTCTTTAATTTTGCAGTTCTTATTTTTGCAAAGGATGTGACAATGTGCAGTAGTATTTATGCCTTTCTGCCCTGTCATGGGGATTAATATTCAGTGGGTGTTACATAAACCAGTTGATTTGGCTTCCTTCCATAGGTTCTAAGGATCACATGGTTCTTTAACAGGATGGACTAGATAAATGATGAAGCCATGAGAGAGGGGCAAAACCTATTTTGTTTGTTTTATTCACTGAGGTCTCTGTTTTATCATAATAAAATGATATTCTCTAAAAGTTTTTATTGCCACTTTTGTTTCATTGTAGTATCTAGCTCCTTGCACACAGTAGTGTTTATAGATATGTGCAACAGTGACATTTGATGTTTCTGTCATAAGTAACAGTTACCAGCTCATCCTGTAGGATTACAAAAGCTTTTCTAAGCAAGCTGAGGGAGATTATTTTGAGTCTGCTCCTAGATATCCTCCCAGTGAGATGCGCATGCTGTGCTATTATTGGACGACAGCACTGGGGTATCCTCAGTAATTGTTTGAGACACCTGAAATGGCTTTTCTCACCCAGAGAAGCAATGGCTCTACTTTTAGAAATTCCCAACTGCTAGAATCTTGGCCCCAGAAAATAATCCAAGTAAGCATGTGAAAGAACCCAATTTCTGACACTTTAACTATGATTATGTTACCTTTTGGTTAGTAAAACGCATGACAATAGGTGAGGATGAGAATATAAAATAATCATGAGAATGAGAGCTTTGTCTTGGACATCAACTATTGCTTCACTGCCACAGCCAGGTAAAACACTATACTATTTCTGTAAAACCAAAACCTACAGCAGGCACTGTTCACACGAAGTAAAATCCAAGGCTGTTATATCCAAAAACAGCTTTATTAAGCACTTTCGTGCTTGTAAATCAAGCACTTCATCAGAATAAAATATACACCTAACCCACAGCTTAAATACACATCCTATTAAATGCCCAATCAATTCATAGACAAGTAATCACCCCAGATATATTAAGCGAAACTTAGTGTGAGGCCAAATGATCAGGACTACAAGAATGTGTTCTTAGTTGGATGATTTTAAAACTGAAATAACTAAATGATGTGCCATGCTTAGAGAGAGAGGATATCCCTCAGATTTATTAATTACATGTGCTAGCAACATTCTTTCAGAATGGGGAGTTAGATATAAACCACTCCTTGGTACTCAGGAACTTCCAGTGACACAAGACTACCAAAGAGACAACAGGTCATTTGTAGAGTCTATGGTATTGTATTATGATAGTTTCAGTAGTGAAGTGAGAAATATCAAAACCAAGAACTGGGCAATTTTTCATTCAAATACAGAATTGATCACTACACTGGGGGAAATACCTAGATTTGTATATAGGACTGAATTTAATTTTTAATTTTTGTTGCAACACCCAATACTGAGGTCTAGTCACAAGAAGGGTACTAAAAAAAGGAGGGGCTTGCAAATATTGTTTTTATATATTAGACAAGCAACAGGTGACTGTAGGTGATCCTCCACAGAATTTACAGCTTGATACAGGCAATTGTAATAGTAATGGGTTAATATATATAGCTATTTGCCAAAGTTGTTACTCCTTCTATGTGGGCATGACTGAGAGGATATTATGCAAAAGAATGTATGAGCATTTATACGCTATCGAAAGAAAAAATTGCAATAATGCATTGTACAAACATACATTAAGTTGTGCACACGTTAATAAATTTCAATTTGGTATTGTTGAAATAGTTAAATATAATACGAGGAGGGGCAATTGGGAAAACAGAATTGTTATGAGAGAGTTGTACTGGCAACTGAGATTCAATGCAATGGAACCCCCTGGATTAAATGGCCATGTTAATTTGGGTCCTATTCTTAAAAATAGGGAGAGTATACTTCGGTAGGGTTATTCCTGTCTTTTATACTTAGATAATATATTTAAATGATTGATATAATGAAGCGGTTCATGATTTTATTTTTGGCAGATATATATTTGAATTTTTAACGTTCAGTAGTTTTACAATGATTTGTGATTTTATAGAAGAGTATTGATTTCATAAACATAAATATTTACTGTTTTTTTATTTGGTTTGGAATACATTACCTTCTGGGTTTGTAAATACATCTCAAGATGCTATGTATCTTTAAATTACGAGTCTATGAATTGATTGGGCATTTAATAGGATGTGTATTTAAGCTGTGGGTTAGGGGTAGATTTTATTCTGATGAAGTACTTGATTTACAAGTACAAAAGTGCTTAATAAAACTGTTTTTGGATATAACAGCCTTGGATTTTACTTCATGTCAGCAGTGCCTGCTGTAGGTTTTGGTTTTACATGATTTTGTGGTGCCTATAGTATTTTCTGCTGTTTTCCGTTATACTGTACTACTTCTGCCAGTGTTCCAGTTCGATGTTCCATCCACTGATTCACTCTGCCCTCTCTCAGGAACCAGACCATAACAAACATAAACTCTTCTGCAAGGATAATTTCCTCCTTACTTGCAAGGCAGGAATTCACTGGATTCACGAACAGAACTGTCAACTCTAATTTGCATATCTGGATTTTAATCCCAGCCAGTTCATAGACATCAACAAACTGCTCCAGTAGTCTCCACTGGTGATCACAGCCATGTGAGGCTAAGAGGACATCAGCTAAAAACTATTAAGATGCAGCCCCCACATGCCTAATATGGATATTCTGCAAATCTCAGCTGTGCCTTGATAGCCTGCCCATGAGAATAATAAACCAATATGGTGATATAACACATATTTTACAGGGCCATATGCCTGCTTTGGACATATTTAAATTTAATTCTTTAATATGTTTTCAGATAACCTGCTGGGTGATCTTCTGTTCCACTGAAGCTACACCAGATCAAGCAGATGGATGCTTGCTTTCAACATATTTAAATTAATTTCAAGAATGTGGGCACAATTCTTGGTCCATAGTTACAGGATCCTAATAACGTACTTGTGCAGGACCTCTCACAATACTTTCCAGAGTAGTTGGTGACATGATTTCACCAAGTCTACAAAATATGCTGTTGTAAAATTCCCGTGTCCCCTTAGTTATCCTCTTTTATATTACAGATATGCCTCAAACAGAGTTATATCCTCATTTTGTTCCGTAATTCTAAAAGTATTGGCTATGACAGGAAGGGCACAAATAAAATCCTCACAATCTTCTTGGGAATACTTACACCCTGAACTCTACTTCAGAAGTAATATATCACTATATTGAACTACAGACTATGAAAAATGTGGCCTGAACACTAGAGGAATTTCCATAATGTGTTGTCTGATAACTGCTGTGAGACCTTTCCTGCCCACTGAAGCTACCACCAACTCGGTCAGATAGGCCTCTCATTTGATGTCTCATCTGAAGGATAACACCTACGGAGTATAACATCCCTGCATGATGCACCACAATGTCATTATTACAACAGGAGTACAAGCAACCCGTGCGGGGACAGAACTCACAAGTAACTATTAAGATATGTAAAGTTAATTAAAAATGCTATCAAGAGCTTTTACTAGTACTGCAGAAAAAGACAATCTAGGCAGCTTTTGTTGTGTCATTAACAAAAACTGAATTATGCCTAAAAAAAAATCATTGGCGCTACAAAAGAAAGGTCAGGCCAAAGTGAAACTGGCTTAAGGAGTTGGTCTGTATGATTTAAAATCTCCTGTGGATAAAAATTGTCAGGTTTTAGAAAAGTGG
>NC_056745.1:1131722576-1131807576 GCF_019279795.1 Protopterus annectens
AAAGCTTTTTCCTTTGGCATTGAAAGTGCATATAGATCACTTTCTAACTCATCTTAAAAAAAATAATCACATTCACCAGGGTCAGTGATTGTAAGATTTTTCTCAAGTCAAGTTAAGGATTTAGTCTTTAAAGCTGGATGGGCTGATTATCCAGTTAAAATTAAAGAAAATACTGCAAGATTTGACAATGATTATTCAATATTAGTGATGTCAAAGAGAAAAGCATGCTCGCCACTTGTTAAAAGCTTAAAGAAAGACAATATTAAAGCACAAATCTTGTTTCCAAATATAAGGATTCCCCTTCCAAAAGGAAAGAAGATTTTTAAAACCTTAGAAGATGCAGTGGACTTTATACAGAAAAATACAATTTTAGAAAAAATAGAAGAAATGGACTGGAATCTGTCAACTTCTTTGAAGAGAAATGCAACAAAAGATGGTTAATACAAGGTAAAACAGTAAAAACCTGAAGGATAAATGAAAATCAATGTATTTCTTGGTTATGAATTCATATGAGAAGTGCTTGAATACTTATGAACAGGGCTGAATATTACTTTTTATTACTTTTTACAAGGTAAATCATTTATTTCTTTCTTCCCCTACTTCAGGTGGTTACTAGTTGCCTTAGAGTTTGATTCTTATAGCTATATACAAAATTAAAGCCACTTATTTTCATTTAGAGTTTAAAGGTTAAACTGTTCATTTTATTAAAAGTTAATAATTATTATGATGAAACTTAGTTTAGGTGGCACACTTTCTTATATCTTGGCATAGTTGAATAATGTACTATTAAATATAATGCAAGATGCAACAAATGACACTAAAGAGGTATGTTAAGTTACACTCTGGGTTCTTAAAAAGGTCCAGTTGTGTACTACTGAAAGGATACTTGACATGCAATAGCACCTAGAAAAGACATGCTATGTTATAAACAATGTATAAAAGATATAGCTTTATACATAAATAAAAGTTACTATTAGAATGATATCAACTAATTAGAGTAAAATTCACACTTTTACAAGTTAAACCTTGATCACACATAGCTGTCATTCTTTTAGTGCAAGTTTATATGCTATGTCTCCTTTAAAACAAGACAGCCTGCTTATATTAAACATCTCATACAAACGGTGCTTGCTGAATCATTAAATGTTATTTCTTTGAGTGCAATGTTTTTTTAGTGGTCAGGATACTTTAAGATGTTTTTTGTTGCTTCTTGGTGCTTTGGAGGGGTTTGGGGGTTGATGTGTGTGGTGCAGAGGTGGCTTGGATTCACTTGTGAGTATTTTTATGTAAATTGTAACTGGTGGACTGTTCATTTTCAAGCCCTTATTATGAAAACCAGCTTGAAACTACTTAGACTCATGAGCACTTTTGTGATGCTGTGGGAGTTCTGAAAATTCAAATAACTGTCCAGGTTACTTCTTCCTGTCTAAAAGTAAATAATCATAATATTTTGAATCATATGCTAAGATGTCAATGAATACAAGTTATATAATAAACAAAAACAGTGAACTGCATTCCAAACTACTGTCACTTATTAAATAGTTCTGAATGCTTGCAGAATACCAAAAGGAAAGTTTATATACTAGCTTACAGAATGAAACTTCTCATTAAAAAATTAGGATTTTGTTTCTTTGTTATTGTCTGTTTTTAATGATAACAAAACATAATAACGCAGAACAATTCATTACAGAAAGTTTGAATCTTAAAAGGGAAGATTTTTCAGATGTTTGTTCAGATACTATTAGACATAACATTTAAGGAAAAATAGGACTGATTCTAACAGTAGTACTAGATTGAGAAGTATCAAATATATAAGGATAAATATAAATGTTCAATTATATGATACTCTACACTAGAATTATAACTAAAATATAAAACATTGGGTTATATACAAACAGAAATAGAAAGAGATCAGAATAAGTAAATATGCATACAGTTAAAGAATATAAAATGTCTACAAGGGTAGGAGGTTGGCATGATGATTAAGGTATCATCTTATAGGCACAAGGTGCAGGGTTTGATTCTCACATGGGGTAATTAGTTGAGCTTGGAATGACCCAAAAGGACAATTGGCCTGATACTAATTTATGACGTTATGATCCTGTGAACAACTTTACACATAGTAAATAAAATAGAAAAAATATAAAATCATCTGATCTATAAATTAGTAAATATGAAAATGACAACTAACTTCCTCCCTATAGTATTATTTGTTCTGATGAAGTTCCTATGGTAGGAATGAAAGTGCTCAATTTGTATTAACAATAAACAGTTCTTACTTTTACCTGGTGCTGTTCTTCTGGCTGATACTACACAGGATTGTATGAATTAGCAGTTTGTGGTTATCCCGAGTGTTGCTTTCTGTTTACCAGTAGACTAAAGAGATAATGCAATGTACAGGAAAAGATGATTATAGAGATATTCAATTTGGTCAGCTTATAATAAAGATTCTGAACACCTGTTTAACTTTTATTATTCATAATAACTCCCTTTTTAAGATGATGCATAATAAAAATATAAGATACATTAATAAGAATCAGAAGCATGAGCTAAGTATTCCTAATCTAATGGAGAGTTTGAGAGGCAGTGTGTTTGTTTTTTTCAAAAAAAAATAGGAATATGTTATGCCATGGTGGAATATTTTAGGGTTATATCATTATGCAATTTTTTTATTTCAGAAGTTTCATCCATAACTAAATATTTCATATTGTTATATATATATAAAGTATATAATAAGTTCTGTACATACATGTGATTTCATTATATCTGTGGGTTTTTTTCTCTTATATAAATGTCTGATGTTAAATGCCTATCTATTAATATTAATGTATTGAATAATCCAGTAAAGAGGGGGAGTCTGTTCAAATACTTGCAATTACATAAAGCTCAAATAGTATTTCTACAGGAAACACATTTACTTAATTAAGATGTAAATAAACTTTTATTAAAGCATTATTTCATTTTAGCAGGTTCTGGGTTTAGAGCTAAAGAAGAGGAAATCTCATTTATGGAAGAACTCACCAGTAATGCCTAAAGTAAAAGATACCTATGTTGATAAAAATGGTATGTTAAGTATTGTTATAACTGAATGGAACACAAAAGTATATACACTGGTGAGCTCTTATTGGATTCCAGGGGTTGGAGCTAAAGATATATAAAAAATACTTAGATACTGTAGCCTATTACATGAAAGGTGAAGTCACAATGGCTGGCAATTTTAATTGTATTTTATCAGGCAAAGACTCTTCAACCAACCACTTAACAAATTTTGTAAATCTTATGAATTTAAAGGATATATATATATATATATATATATATATATATATATATATATATATGAGCTAAGGAAGACAAACTCACTTCAATTTACCCATTATTCATATAGGCATGAAACACAAACAAATAGTGATAAAATGTTTGTCTCAAACAATCTATCACATATCACAGAGGTTTCAATAGTTTCATGTCCATTACTGGACCATAGTGCTATAAGATTTAATATTATTTAAAAAAACTGGCAATTTAATACATCACAAGAGATTACCAGCATACATTATTAAAATAAAATGATTCAAAGATTGGTATGTTAAACAGATCAGAAATTTCCAAGAAATAAACATAAATGGTGAAGTATCTGACATTGTCATGTGGGACTTAATAAAGGCTTACATAAATGGTAGTGTTACAGGCTGGCATATCAGCAAAACAATAGAATGGGTCAAAGAATTAAATATACTATAGGCCAAAATAGACATACTAAAGTTAAATCTAAAATCAAATGACATTATCAGTCAGTCTTAACTTAAATACAAAATATGATGAAATTCTAAATTATAAAGTTTCAATAAACCTAAAAAAAACTTAAACTTTAGGCATATGTAGTAAACCCTTTAAGCTTGTATAAACTTGTTCTTAGATCAAAGAAAATGAATGAACTAAATCAAATCAAAGAAATTATAACACATATAAATAATAAAAAAAAGAAAGAACAGATATTAAAGGTATTCCTGAGGGCTTTAAAATATTTTATGACAATATAAATAATAATGCAAATAACCTAGATAATGATGATATAATTGAAACTTTTCTAAGGAAAATATAAATAATAAAATAACAAGTGAATAAATTAAAAAAACTTGATTGGCCATTCCCTTTAACAGAAATAAAAGATCAAATAAAAAAGTTAAAAAAACTAATAAGGAGCCAGGCATAAATGGTCTTATACCAGAACTATATAAAATACTACTGGATAATGTAGTTAAAATATTAGATAATGTCTATAGAGAAATAAAAACAACTGCTGAAGTCCCCCCATCATGGAGATATTCCCTTATATCACCTGTTTTAGAACAAAATATGATCTTGAAAAGTGTTCATTATACAGACCCATTTCACTTTTAAATGTGTACTATAAGATGCTCATGTCCATTTTAGTTAACAGAATTAATCTACTTATACCTAACCTGATTAACAATGATCAAACTGGGTTTATTTAAGATAGACAAAGCACAAGATAATATAATAAGAATACATACATTAATAGACTATGCAAATAAAAATAAAAAAAAAAATTCTATTATTAGTCTCAATTTAGAGAAGGTGTTTGACTCAGTTAATTGGTTGTACCTGTTAAAAACACTTAAAGTGTATAATTTCTCAACTGAGCTAATTGCATTAATTTATAAGTTATGCAATAACTTTTGTGTTTATGTTAAAATAGGTTATTTTCTTTCTAATTCCTTTAAATTACAAAAAGGCACAAAACAAAGCTGTCCATTATCACCTTTACTTTTTGCATTAGCTATAGAACCCTTTGCTAATAGTATTACACCCAATAAGAACATTAATGGTATCAAAGTAAAAGAAGATTTCATACTAAAGATTCATCTCTTTGCTGATATTTTACTAATAATAGAAAATATAGAAAATTCATTAGAACATGTAATTTGTTCTATGAGTCAGTTTGAAGAAATCTTGAACTTAAGATTCAATCATAATAAAACAAGTACGTTATTAATAAAAACATTTTAAAAATCATACAAAAATATTCTAACTTCAGTTGGAATAGCAATCAAATGAAATAGCTTGGTATAACCATTAAGTCTAATAGTAAAGAAATGATACAAACAAGCTTTCAACGGGTTGTTGATAAAAGTTTAAGTTTAATCACAAACTGGAAAAACATTCTTTACCATGGAATAACGATTAATGCTTATTAAGATGGTAATTCTTGTTAAAATATTGTTTGTCTTACAATCTTTAGTACTATCTCCACCAAAAAAAAAAAAAAAAAAATGATGAAGAAGATAAAAAATATTCCACGTATTTTTTTTTTTTTTTTGGCATTCTAATAAACCAAGAGTTTCCTTTGGTTAGCACAGAAAAGGTTAGAATAATGGCAGAATTCCCTGATATTCAATTGCATGTTACTTCAGCAATTTTAAAAGTTATAGTGTTGTGGATAAATTCATCTTATGATTCAAAATGGAAACAAATACATACATAAATATTATTAGTGAATAATAAATATATCACAACCAGTCATAAACAAATAGTCCCTAATAGTTTTGTCTAGTTATTAAACAATTTTTGTGTAAATGGAATTACAAATTTTCTCAGATTCCCCATTTAAATAACATAATTTCCTCTTTCCAAAAGTTCACATATTCTAACCACTGTATTAAAGACTTATTTTCTAATATTTAATAGTTTCCAATTGCATATACAAATGATTGCTTAGTAACTCATAACTTCAACAAAATACTAGCATGGAAACAACAAAGTAATTTAATTTATTGGCATCAATTCTTAAATGGTACTGATGTATACACTGTTGAAAATTTAAGGTCCAAATACAATTAAGATTCTAAGAACTGGTTAATTTTCCAAATATTTAGAGACTTTGTGAACACAGAGATAAATAAGATATTTTACCTAGATGAGAAATCGTTCCCCAAATAATTGGAATTCTTAATAAACATCAATAACAATGCAATGAAAAATAAACTATATTTGCCACGAATTTATAAACTTCTTAAGTTAGATTTCACATATTTAGACAATTCCTATTGGAACTAATTAACTTGGAAGACTTCTCTGAAGAATACAAGAAAATAATATTAAAATAATATTAAAATATACAGATAAACCCACATATTCATTATATTGAAAATTTTTCACTTGGAAATTCTTACATGGAACTCTTGCCACTCCTAAAAAATTACAATTATGTATAAATCAAATAGAACTAAAGGTTGGAGATGTGATTCTGAAATAATAACTGACTGGGCACATATGGTATATGAATGTGAAGTCACCTCCCCTTTTTGGAAAGAAATTAATAACTTCATTCAAGCTGTATGGTCAGATAGATGTAATATTTCTAAATCTTTAGTTTTATTTAATGTTCCAATTCCTAAGATAATTCCAAAAACCAAAGTGCCTCTGCTTTGGCCTGTTCTTGCTACAGACAGAAAAGTAATTACTAAAAGTGGGAAAAGTAAAGTTACCTCTCTAGTGTTGAATGTATTATTATGGCAAAAAATGTTTGCAATAGTGGATTGCATACTAAAAAGATGAGAACTTTTAATATTACCATTCATATAAATCTTGGCTTAAACTTCAAGACTTGCTTAAAAAATATTAATTATTGTTGATATATATATATATATATATATATATATATATATATATATATATATATATATATAAGTTTGATGTATTGATCAGTTGTGGACCTATGTAAATAGTAATTTATTTCTTTTATAAATGATTTATCTATTGTTTTAAAATCAAATAAAAATTAAAAAAAGAATTGCCATTCATGAGCTCTAATAAGAAATCTATTCTTTTATCTGCACAGCACAGCAAAATACATAACTTGATAAGCTGACCTGCCAGCATCCTCAAAGATACCTCAGACGGTAATGTCAAATTGTGTATCTCTGCAAAGAAACAAAGTTTGGCTATGAGCCAAACAAACCAAGAAATAGTATTAGCGTACAAGTTTTAATAAGTACCTACACTTTAGGAAATTATTGTATAGCAAACTGGTAATATCCTTTGAACTTTCTCTGTGTTAGATTATCATAAAGTAACTAGATTATATTTTAGTAATATTCAGCTCATAACCTTACCAAAATGTAATGGGGATGTGATATGTGCAGTGTTATCATCGTTACAGGGCTTAGATAATACAATGTTATCTGTACATTAATCTTCAGGAAATCAACAAAATAATTATTTAAAAAAGTAAATATTTCCAAAATTCTTTTTTTTTTTCCTTAGAATATTTCCCATTTGTATATTTCAGTTATTCAATCTCAGGCTATGTAACCACTAGATGCAGTCTAATTTATAAAACTGAAAACATTGCAAAATAATTTTCAGGATTCAAAACTTACTACTTCACTAAGCAAAGTTCTTCTCCTTTCGCTTGTAAAATATGCATATTTTACCTGGCTATACCCTGTAAATGCTCTGGAGCTATATTAAACTGTTAATGATATTTCATGCCATTTATTGCTTCAGTACTCAAATACATTAATCATAGACTGGCAACCTTTTTTGATCAGAATGCCAGAAATGATGACATCTCTTGCCAACATGCCAGCAAATTGTCCCTGATTTTGTAAAATGCTCCTGATTTTGTGTAATATTTTTGCCCTGATCCATGTAAAAGTTTTGATATTGTTTTAAATCACTGAGGATGAAAGTTAATCAATAATACCAGACTTTAGAATTCCATACTTCTTATTGTTCAGAAAATGCATGTTGATGCAAAGCATATTGTTCTATTAACTCTTTAAGAGAATAATAGTAATATCTAAAAATGTCCCTGATTTTAGGCCTTTGTCTCTCCCAAGTTTTTTAAATTTGTACCTAATTCTTGAGCAAAGAAATTGAAAGTTCTGCTTGACAGATATACAAAGTGTGGGTATAGTGGATAGTAACATATGTGATTCAGGAATATGCAGAAATATTTTATATATTTGTCATTGATTTTCTGAAACTCATTAATGGGAGTCCTGGAATAGCGACTGAATTTAGCAAAATGCAGACTTACATCTACTAAGTCCAAAATTACTGTGTTGCAGAGTTTTCCTCTTTTGTTCAAAGTATGGAGATCTTGGAGGTAGTATATTAAGTATATAAGGAGTGCAGTGGACTTGCCCCACTGCAAAAATAACTTTAAAGGAGAACAACAATGTTTGATATCCACTGTTGTATATTTTCATACTTGTTTTGTTTTTGTTGACTGTGAAAGTCCAGCTGGGCTTCAAAGCACATTTTCAGTGGAGGCCTGGTAAGACAAGATCCACAAAATCAATATTTTTGCATAAATTTATAGCATACAATGCAGAAATGTTTCACATAAAATTAATATTTACAAAAGTTGTAGCTTAGAAACAGAGTTGTTTAACATATTGTTGAAGCAGATCATGCATTTGTACGATAGTACAGCTAACACCAAAATGCTTAAGTGAAATTATAGCATAGATTTTAGAATTATTCACATATTAATTCACTCTGCACAGCTGAATTACAGTGATTAAGAAGAGATGATAACTGATAGGTATGAATAGTGTTTACACACACATGGTGATAATGAAAAAGCAATCTATTTTTAGGAATTAAAAGTATTTATCAAAAGACAAATACTTAAAGAATATGAAGGAGTACAGTGGAAGAGCAATCCCAATGAAGGACACTTTTCTTTGTAATTCTGAGGCATTATGAGTCTCATAATTACAATAGGGAACCACTTTATGTACAATGACTATATTTGTCTCAGTGGAGGCTGGGACAGACAGAAAAAAACAGGGGAAAAACACTAGCAAAGTGAACAGAAAGGCATTGGACTGCAACTTTAAGCATGTGTCTACAAGCAGTAGTCATACTTTTGTTTTTTTTTCCTTCCCTTTTAATGAAAAGCTTGTTTCTCGCACTTCAGTGCAATCAACACATCTCAGAGTCTGCAATCACTTACAACAACCTTTGTGATGATACTTTGGCTTTGTTTTACAATACTACCCTACCAGTCATTTCTCACAGAAATGGGAGTGACCACAGTGATTGACATGCCTAGTGTCTATGATGTGGCATGCAAATAATGCATGATTGACATGCCATGCAGATTTGCTTGAGACTTCATGAATATTCATTGGCTAATCGTAGTTTACCATTTTCGCCAATGTTTTGCAATATCAGAGTTGGTATATGTAAGTAGTGGAGTTTGTGGGAGGTGCAGGGGGGCTTGCCCCTCTGCAAAACCGATTTTGTTGATTAAGCGGATATCTTTTCTATGTATCCCAAGGCCTTCTTGCATTTTTTCCACACTGGTAGCCAACATTCATAGTAATCTGTTAAGATCACATCAGGTCCCTTTACATTTTCTTTAACACAAATGAAGGAGGACAGCTGCACACAACCTTAACGTTACAGCAAAACAATAAATCCAAAAAACAGATCAAAAGCAGGGTAAGGTATCACCTCAAAAGCAGAAGATAATCCAAAAATAGAAAAGGTAGATACGCTACAACTATCGAAGCAAACCAGGTGGATGAAAGTAGAAAAATATCCTTTTATTTCATACAAAGTAAGGGCTTTCACGTTACAAAGAACGCTTCATCAGACTTTAACATAATACAAGAAACTCATCACATTTAAATACTCAGAAAGCACCAATAGCACACTTCATCAATATCACATGTGTTCCACATCAATTCAACTCCTTCACTTTTAAAGGTATAGAGAAAGAAATATATATACATATATATATATATACAGGTATAAGTATATATAAACTTACATTAAATATATACATAAATCATAACTAACTGATAAAACTATTTTGTATGTATTAAAAGATGCATATAAATATAAATATATATATATATATATATATATATATATATAAAATACTTATAAAATACCTATAAAAATACTTATAAAAATACATATAACAACACACATAAAAACACATAAAAAACTTACTAACTAATTTAATGCACAAATGATCTATCTATTAAAAATGGTTTCAAAGATAACTTAACATTAAGGCCATGCCCCTTATCTGCTGCTAGCTTTATTATCCACCTAGTTTCTGTTCTCTCTGTTTTATTCCTAATATTGCCTAATCTTTCTGTCTCTAGGGAGGTGATCTGGAAAGTTTAGATGATTTTGTTACCTATATAAATGGAACTACTACTTTCCTTACTTTAACAAGCACAGTCTCACAGGACAAAATAGATTTTTTAGAAGTTACATTGGAAAAGTACAATGGTGTTTTTGAGACTAAAGTATTTAAGAAGCCATGTAGGTGGAATGCCATCTTGCATAGAAGTAGTATGCACCCACCGCATGTGCATAAGAATATTGTCAAGAATCAGTTGAAACGCTATTCACATATAACCAGTGATGATCAAGCCTTTTCGGAAGCAGTTGTAGCTGTAAAACGTGATTTTGTAGATAGAGGTTATCGCACTCATGATTTTCTTTTGAAGGAAGATATAGGACGCGAGCAGTTAGGTTTGCCGTATATCAAGCATAATGGAGATATTTACAAGCAACCTGTAGAGAAGAAAGGAGACAGGAGAAGGGTAGTTATTCCCTTTACTAACAATAATACTTCCATTGTTGATATTATTAAAAGGCATTGGAACATCCTGCAGTTGGATGATAGTATTAAAGATTTAGTAGGTGAGAGACCGGCCTTTAGTTATAAGAATACTAAGTCACTGAAACGGATGCTATGTTATGAAAAAGTACCTGCCAATAGGGTTACTTCACAGAGAAAGGGTACCTATGCCTGCCGTACTTGTAATCAATGCAACTAAGTAATGAACTCCAATGTCTTTATACATCCTGACACTGGGGTCAAATATGAGTTTAATGAGTATGCAGACTGTAAATCGAGGAATGTGATTTATTTAGCGACCTGCAAAAAGTGTCAATGTTTTTATGTAGGTAAGACTAATAGGACATTGAGGGAAAGAATTAGGGAGCATCTCTATGCTATCCATAGAGAGAATGAAGGGAATGCCCTAGCTAAGCATACTCTGCAAAATGACACTACACATGTATTTAGATTCATGGCCATAGGACAGTTACTAGAGTCAGAAAGATTAGGCAATATTAGGAATAAAACAGAGAGAACAGAAGCTAGGTGGATAATAAAGCTAGCAGCAGATAAGGGGCATGGCCTTAATGATAAGTTATCTTTGAAACCATTTTTAATAGATAGACCATTTGTGCATTAAATTAGTTAGTAAGTTTTTTATGTGTTTTTATGTGTGTTGTTATA
The DNA here is from genome assembly GCF_019279795.1 of Protopterus annectens. Lineage (NCBI taxonomy): Eukaryota > Metazoa > Chordata > Ceratodontiformes > Protopteridae > Protopterus > Protopterus annectens. The sequence goes on from NC_056745.1 coordinate 1,131,733,882, forward strand.
TGTATTTTTATAAGTATTTTTATGGGTATTTTTATAAGTATTTTATATATATATATTTATATTTATATGCATCTTTTAATACATACAAAATAGTTTTATCAGTTAGTTATGATTTATGTATATATTTAATGTAAGTTTATATATACTTACACCTGTATATATATATATATGTATATATATTTCTTTCTCTATACCTTTAAAAGTGAAGGAGTTGAATTGATGTGGAACACATGTGATATTGATGAAGTGTGCTATTGGTGGTTTCTGAGTATTTAAATGTGATGAGTTTCTTGTATTATGTTAAAGTCTGATGAAGCATTCTTTGTAACGTGAAAGCGCTTACTTTGTATGAAATAAAAGGATATTTTTCTACTTTCATCCACCTGGTTTGCTTCGATAGTTGTGGCGTATCTACCTCTTCTGTTTTTGGTTACAGCAAAACAACTTGACATCCTCACTGACTGGCTAACCTACCCATATGAGGGTGTTCTTCCTTACTAAATGGTGACTAAGATGTAGATGGCATTGTTAGACACAAGACTGTTCTGAACAACAACACAGTGTCATAGCTCCAAGAGCTGTTGTTTCACATCACTTGGCTCTTAACTGGGATGCTTTCTGTGCAAAATCTGCACATCCTGCCAGAATTCACATTAGTTACTGAAATTGTGTATTAAGAAATGCTGCTGTAAAACTGAGTTTGCCGATGTATCCAATCCTGTGTTTTTCTTGCAGAACTCCCGTATGAATATTCATGCAGATGAACAAAATATCTACATGTTTTTTCAATGATATAGAAAAAAAAAATCACCTTGTGCCAGGTCTTGGGTGGGGTTTGGACAGCCCTTGCTACTGCGCATCAGGCAGGGTAGTGTTGTAAAACATAGCTGATACTTTTTTTGTATTTTTCTGCTTTTTCCATTTTAGCCGAAACAAAATTATCAGTTTGCATTTTTTTAGTTTGTTCTGGGACCTTAGTTTTGTAGCTTAATTTACAGTTGTGAGAAGATTATGCATCTCTGGCTTCTGCCCCTTAAGGTAATTGACTTCCAAAACCCCCCTCCTCTTGATTGCTACTCTTTGTTGTGTAAGATATTTAAGTACTTTTCCCACCCATTGTTTTCCATATATCCATAATACTAAGTGCCTACCCAGCAAGCCAGTATTGCTCCTGAGTAAATGCAATCTGTAAAACTACCCTAGGAACTAAAACATGTAGCTTAGTGTGGCTGAAACAAAATCACTGTGTAGAGACAAGGTTTGAGCAGTTAGTCTGTATGTTAAACAGCATTACTGTTGAGTTGTAGCACAATCTAACCTAGTCTAATGCCAAACCCCAGAGACCACTCAAGGAGACCTCTGTATAAGCCAGTCCAAGACCTACAGCAGCCCACTCAAATACAGGTCTGGAAAACATGGATATGCAATTTCCAAATGTGCGGTTGATATGGGCATCCTGAGACAATGTACCAATTGTGTTATGTGCACAGACAACTGTTTTATCCTTAAAGAAACAAAATATGTCAGAGATGCACATACACTGTGTTACTGGAAACAAAATATTTCATACAAACAAGGTCATCAAGAACACACACACTACATCCACCACACATAATTTCCACCACACACATGATCGACCAACTTATGCAGAGACACTAAAAAAGCAATCATCCCAAACCTCAGAGACCTCCTAAACCTATAAATGGAAATGCCTAAACTCAGCAAACTCTAAAGCACTCATCAAAAGCAACACCAAACACCAGACGTATGCCTACACCTAGTAGAGCCCCAAGAGGAAAACCCATAAGGCAAGCCAACGCATGACCCAGGACTCTTGTCATAATGGACTGCAGTGCATGACACACAGATCTCCCATTCACTAGACTGAACAACGACAAGATAATAGTTGCTTATGTGGAGCCAGAATCTACCAAATAACACATGCACTCAAGTCCCTACACCACAGGTACCAGTATGATTCTATTATAGTCCATGTGGGTATTAATGACCTGAGACACACCTCCTTGGACTACATAAAGAGAGACATTATCTCTCTCTCTGAACATGTCTCACAGGCAGGTATGTGCCTTGCATTGAGCAGCTTTTTACCTTTACCAAGAATGATGCCATAGCATGAACAAAAGATTATTGACTTCATTAATTGGCTTAGTTTCTGGTGTCTTTCCAGAGGGATACAATATTTGTCAGCGTAGGAGGACATGGGTAACAAACCACATTGCTTTGCCAAGGCTGGTCTGCACCTATCCCCTCCAGGATTCAGAATATTGGTTAAAACATTATCCAAACTCTTAGAGCTTTTTTTCTTTAGGCAATGTTAAATTGAAAAACCTAATAACATAGTAATAAAAAACAAAGGAAACCTAAAGGTGTTATTGCTCATTGCTAGGAGCCTGAACAAGAAATTCCACACTCTACAAGCTCTCCCCACTTTAGAAAATATAGACATCTGTGCAGTTACCAAGACAAGATTTAAATCTGAAGAAATTCCTCCAGCAGTACAAGGTTTCAGTGTCTCCCACACATTTAGACCATCAGTTGCATGGGCAGGGACAAAACGTTGGTTAAACAGAGTGACGTCCTGGAGTTTGTCCATGTGCTAATCACCATAAACATAGTCCCATGACATATCCTAGCAAGCTATATGTCATCCTCTATGTCCCAAAAATCCCATAGCATGTAACTAGACCTACTGGAGACACATCATTAAACCAAATACCCTGTTCATGGGAGACTTTAACTAACTCTTTGTAGACTGGGAAACATACACAGCTTCATACAGTACACTGATTCCTGGGCTTTAATAATGTAAATACCCTTCACTGCTTGATACAGTACACTGATTCCTGGGCTTTAGTAATGTAAATACCCTTCACTGCTTGATACAGTACACTGATTCCTGGGCTTTAGTAATGTAAATACCCTTCACTGCTTGATACAGTACACTGATTCCTGGGCTTTATTAATGTAAATACCCTTCACTGCTTCATACAGTCCACTGATTCCTGGGCTTTATTAAGATGGTGCTCACACCAGTCTGAGGTTCAAACTTACTGGACCTGGTACTCACCAATATGGAAGAGTGCTGCATACCCCCAAGTTTCACACCCTCACTGGTGAGATCAGACCACAAGTTTGTCTCTTTTGAAATAAACATCAGCTTGGTAAACCTAGCAAACCCTGTAACAGTTAGGAGCTACTCCAAAGCAAACTAAACTCTATTAAGCGATTGTGTGTCAAAATTCACTGTCCCTCCTAACCCTGACTTCACATTAATCAATGCAGAGTTGTTCAAAAAGACCACTTGAGTCACTTTTCAAATATATCCTCAAAATAGGCTTTGTATCATGAAAATGGAAGACTTTTAAGGGCTATCCCATTTCACAAGGCTGGATCATCAACCGATCCCAGAAACTACAAACTCATTAGTCTGACTAGTCTAATATACAAAGGCATGGAATTAATTATCATGGAAATGATCGACAAAGATATAGGCAATTTTCAGACACTGGAACCAACCCAGTTTGGCTTTGTCAGTGGAAGGTCATAAATACTAAACCTGGTGGACTTCTTTGAGAAGATCACCAAGGCAACAGATGAGTGTAAAATGGTGCATACTGCCTACCTGCACCTGGCTAAAGTATCTGATAAAAATACCGCACTCAAATATAGTTGACAAACTCACCAAACTGGGAATAAACCCTTATATAACTCACTGGATTGCCAGCTGGCTCTCAGACAGGACCCAGGAAGAAAAAATTGGTAAGACCACTACCACTAAGAGACTGGTCACCAGTAGGGCACCTCAGGGTTCTGTGCTGGGATTGTTACTATTTTGCATCTACTTCTCAGAGGTAAAGGCTACTGTCAAGGGCCTTTTCCTGACCAAGTCCACAGATAACTGCAAATTGGGAGATATCATATATTACCCCATGGCACAAACAACTTACAAGAAAGTCTAACACAGACAAATGACTGATGCCAAAGTCACAGATTAAAACACGATGTCAAGAAATGTACTATAGTGCCTTTTGGAAAAATGGCCACCCAAGCTAATTACTCTTACAATAAGATACCCCTAAGATGTGACCCAGTAGTCAAGGATCTGGGAATATATATAATCTGGCCTTTGAACCAACATGTGGCCAATTTAGTAAGAAAATCATTCTATGTCACCCAACTTATAAGTAATGGCATGGCACCCATGTCCAAGGAAGTCATAGAGCTACTTTATTTTGCCCTTATTAGACCCATAATTAAGTATAATGCCCCCTTTGGCATGTACCCAACCAGACATATGCAATAGTTGGAATGCCCACAAATGTTCCTTACCAAGAGAATCCAGGGTATAAACACATTGTCCTCTGTAAATTGTCTTTAACCCTGTCTCTGTACTCCATCTCCTACAAGTTACCGAGAGGCAAGCTATGCCTGGCATAAAAGGCATTCTAAAATCCATCTCTGATGGACCTTTTACACTTCCACAAGATGAACATCATCAGAACCAGAAGATCTAAAGTTTTAAATTTTGTTTTGGACATAAATAGGACATGTTGGTGAGACAGATATGTGTCTTGGAGGATCCCCATGCCCTGGAATAAGCTCCTCATCCATTTGAAGCAGAGTCCATCCCTAATCCTATTTAAGCTTAACCTTGCCCAATGGATGGAAAAACAGAAATTCATCCCAGGTCAGTCTCCCATGTCTCTGATAGAGTGAGTCAAACAGCAACTATATTCAAACTAATATACCCCCCCCCCACATAACCTTAAAAAAACTTCCTAAATATCATACCACCTTCATATAAATGCCCAAGATACATAGGGACAAATTTGGGTTGGGTTGTGCAATTAAGAATAGAAAGGCTCTGGTAGTCATTATCATAGTATATACCTACGAACCTATGAACCTATTTATCATTATATATACTCAATGAATCTGCTCAAATTTGCAAGAAATCTTGCAAGAAACGTCAAAACATAAGGTGGTGATGTTAATTATTAAGATAATTCCTTCGCTGGTCCTTATTGGAGTACCAAGCAAAGTATATTTGAAAGCCATTGTTTGGCACTAGTACTAGAGTGTTGTCTACCCCTGCATTAGATTTATCAAAAACATGCTTTGATTAAATCTAGGAAGTTAATAAATTATCTCAGTATTCAGCATAGATTTGTAAATGGAATATTGAAAGCTCAGTTGTAATCAAGGCCCTGTAAGTGTTGTGTAGCTGGCCTTATTTCATATCCATCATAAAATAACACAGCTCATAATCACATATGAAAGGGTCCAGTCATTTATTTCATTTTCATTGTAATATAATGGCATGTAAGTGGGCTATATTTAAGTCTAAGGTAGTTTATTTTTAGTTTCTACCCAATCCTAAATAATTTTTAAGTTTATCCCCACACTGTAGTAAAATTGCAGTTGATGTTTTGGTCACAGAATCTATTTTATTGCCCCATTCAATACCAACAAATGAAAATGAGTTTGGTCAATTATTATAGTATATTATCTGACTTTCTGAGTCTCATATAATGTGATACAAGCCAAAGCTATTGAAATACCAAACAATTTTTTTCATTTTTTAAGTTACTATAATTATTTCGAAAATGTTCAACATCCAGAGAAGTACGCCAACTTATTTTTAAAATATTAACCATTTCTCATACACATTAATATCAACATTAAATATTGTGCTGGTATAACAATATACAGAATGGGTAAACACAGTTCAAATAGTAGCACAAACTGTCCTAAAGAAATATTAGAAAGCTCTTGTACATGAGCTAGACTGCATGTATATATATATATATATATATATATATATATATATATATATATATATATACACGTTTCAACATGTATACAAACACACTCACAAACAGGCATATATGCATAAATGCACAGACACACATACTGTGTATTTCATACTGATACATATGACATAAACTGAGTGGAATAGCAAGTGTTTTGAGTTTTCTGTATCTTAATAGGCAACGCCAGTCCTCCTTCCCCAAAGCCACGCTGTTACCACCTGCTGATCAGTGCTGTGAAACATCTCCTTGGGGGTAGATTCTGGGTCATAGACAGCTAACTATACAAACACTTCTATTTTAGATTTCATTTCTAGTCAGACCACGTTCTTGTCCCCCAAGGGCTTAAAACTGCAGGTGTAGTATTAATAAAGTTCTTGCATTTTAACTCTTTAGTTCCTGCTGTGTATGTTCCTGCAAAGAGATTTTTTTTTTATCCCAGATATAAACTACAGTGGCCATACATTTGTTTAGTGTTGAAGGAATTGTGTGTGTGTGTGTGTGTGTGTGTGTGTGTGTGTGTGTGTGTGTGTGTGTGTGTGTGTGTGTGTGTGTGTGTGTGTGTGTGTGTGTGTGTGTGTCTTTATGTAAATATATGGATAGATATAGTTGCATCCACATGGTTTCTCATTAAAAAATTAAGGAGCACAGTTGTTTCTGTTTTTTTATGTATGCTGCCTGATCAATGATGCAGGATTACAAAGGAATAAAAAATTGCTACAGACCTTTCTTCTTAACTAACATTGCAAAAATAGTCTCTCAGGTGCAGATACTAAGGGTACCATACTTGTTTGATGCACTGAGTATCATCTCCATATTATATCCTTTCTAGAATATAGGTCACTTCTTGTCAGACATTGTTCAGTCTAGAATGATTGACCAAATGGTGCTTTGACCAAAGTGTAAAGCATTTTTATGTGCATTTAAAGTCATTCACACTGCTATGTAGGGAGGTGCAGCCACTATACTTTCATGAGTGGTTATTTATTCTCCCATCAGGATTAGGTAGTGCAGTACCAGGTTTGTCAGTCTCTGTGAAAACGTACAACAGGCTATCTTCTCATTAAGATTAGTTCACAGACTTAACTTTTCTTTAAATGAATTTGTAGGGAAAACAAACAGAATGCCATGATCATATAAATAAACAAAAATGTTAGTTTATTGAACAAGAAGTAAATCATTACAATTGCAGAACAAGTAGATATTTTACCACAGACTGCCTACTTCCATTTAAAAACCATTTCAAAATACAAATCATATATAAATTTTTGGCCAAGCAGCTTTCACCTAACACATTCACTCATGACATGTAGTAATCTATCTGATTGTATGATTGGGCTGAGAGCAGCCCTCATTAAACGAGTTGCATTAAGCCTGCTTATTTATTTGCCTGTTTGTTTGTTTGTTTGTTTGATTCTTGATATTAATTAGGCAGGTCACCTCTTCGTAGGATGTTTCTTAGCCATGATCTGAACCAATAATACAGCAACAAACTGCATATAAACAAATTCTGCATACAGAAATATATTTAAGAAGTAGGGACAGAGATATCAATATCAAAAATCATGTGGTAAAATAGAAAAGTGAAAATATTTAGTAGTCTATCAACAATGAACTAAAACAGCTTTCCCACACCAGAAAAATAACTTCCTTGGGCAGAGGACTGATCTCCATGGTCTTTTTTCAGACTCAGCCCCTGAGAGGCATCTGGTTAAGTGACTTGCTTAGAGTCACACATTTAGGTAATTGAGGCTGTGGGAATCAAACCTTGCACCTCTGGACCACAGGAAGCATCTCCTTAATCCTCTAAGCCAGCTGCCAAATGTCATATTTATAATATTCTTCAAAATGTTCTTGAATTTTTCTTGTAAACTCCCTATAATTATTAATCATTCTTAGCTCTTATGGCAAGTTGTTTCATGATACAGGTGTTGTTATGGAAAACGTCCTTTGACTTAGGGACATATGGAATGCACAGCATTGAAAGAGTGGTGTTCCCAGGCTGCTTTATCTCATAGAATATGTAATAGCTCTCATGCTGGCAGTTGTCTACCCCTGCATTTTCATACCAGGGGAGGGTAAGAAAGGGATTATTAACGAGCTTGGAAACCAATGCATTTAACATCTGTGTAGTTTTAGTTATGACTGGCAGACAGTATACCTCTCAACTGTCCTAAGTTTTGCAGAATGTCTAGAATTTTGCCTCATATTTTTGGTCTGTTCCTCATAAAATTTTGTTTTTCTGGCAGATTTTTGGAAAATCAGTGAGGACTGAAGTCAAAATATATTGACAGACATTTGAGTTTCAGACTTCATATCCTTCAAAAAATCATGCTAATGCAAAACCTGTTATTATATCAACTTTCTACATTTGTAAAATCAATATTTAGAAATTGTCCCTATTTTGGGGCCTTTGTCCCCCCCCCCCCATTATTTATGGCTTTGTCCAGATTTCTTGCTCTAAGCGGTTGAGAGGTATGGCAGACACAGCTTTAGATAAAGACATATTTTATATTTTCTGTCTTTGGAAAGAGAAATACTGTGGCAGATTTTATTTTTGGCAGGTTGTAGCAGTGGGGTAGTACTGTGTGTGTGTTCAGACCCATGATAGTAGTACATGTGAAAATGATAGCACTAGGACATTGAACCAGTAGCAAGACATGCATTCCAAGTTAACAAGTGTAATACTGTGAAAGCATCTTTCATTTGGATGGATACCTTTTACCATTATCTGTTGTGCATGTGTTGTAAGAAAAAGGGTTTAATTCATGAACACACCTGTGTCCTATCAATGTTCAACCTGTTCAACTCTGACCCCTTCCAAACTCTGTATTATGACTCTAGGAAGATTATTAAGCATATATAACATACCAAACACCATGGTTGTATATTTGGTAGAATTATATCTAATTTATTATTTATAAACTAGGTCCACACTAGAGCAAAATCTTTCTGTAGTGCCTCCTGCAATGTTTATCAGGATGAGCTGACTTCAGTAATAATATTTCATCTGCATACAATGTAAGGTCAAAAGAAAAAACATTAATAATTAACTAATTAACAAAATCAGGAGGAGTCCAAGGGCTGTGCCTTGGGAGGACACCTAATTAAAATATTCCACCTTCAGACATGTTAGAGTCTGAATGAATCCTGAAAGACCTGTTAATGACAGAATGAAAACCACTGTATCTCTTCCTCCTTAATGCTAGCAATAGATAACTTCCCTGACAAAAGGCTGTGATCCACACTTTCAAAGACTGTTTTAAGGTCAAGGTACAGAGTTGAAGGAGTAAGGTCTTTCTTTATGCTACCATATAACTGATTGGAAGTAGAGGACAGGACCACTATTGTGCTAAACCCAGTCCTAGACCCATTGAGTTGTGTGGCAAAATATGTAGTTTTAATCTAGATATTTAAACAATCATGGATAAACTGTCTGTTTAAAAATTTACAGAGAGGGGACAAAATGTCTATCAGCCCCTGAATTTAAATGAACAATACTTGCATGGTTAAACTGTAATGGATAGTGTCTGTGGTAAGATAGGGGCTGTAAATGTGAATAAAGGGCTTGATGTGAAAAGGATACCCTAACATCAGGAATGAGTTATAGAGTGTATTTGATACAGTGTATTTGGATACTGCAATTTTTTTCAGTCAATCAAGTGGTGTATGATGACTAATTTGTTAGAAATGAAAGTGGAGGCACTAACCTCCTCATAAAATTCAGACGCAGGGACTGGGGAGCTTAGCCTTGGAAACAGTATTAATGTGTTTTGGATCAGATAAGTAATAAGGTCAGTAAATTTCAAGGGTAATTTTTGATCAAGTACCTGTATGTACATAGTGGTCCTAAGTCTCGTACAACACTTTATGTATTTATTTTTTTCTGAGCATCTTCAGTTGAGCACAGAGTACACTTTCTGTGACCTAAGACAATTAAATTTAGCCATATTAGTAGCTATCTTACTGTCCCTAATTAGGTCTAAAAGATTGCCTAGCTACAAAAAAGGAACCAGTCAAAAAGCTGCAATTTAGATCAATGTAGGTGAAGTGAAATGATACAATGAACAGCACTATTACTTCACAGCAAGATCTTCTCCAGTTTGGTTCTTGGATGGGTTGATTTCTATGTGGAATCTGCATGTCTTCCTGTATCAGCATGGGTTTTCTCTAGGTACTCAGGTTTCCTCTCAGATTCCAAGCAGATGTAGCAATGTGACTGATTACTCTAAAGTGTCTGTTGTCTGTAACTGTGTGTGTGTGTGTGTGTGTGTGTGTGTGTGTGTGTGTGTGTGTGTGTGTGTGTGTGTGTGTGTGTGTGTGTGTGTGTGTGTGTGTGTGTGTGTGTGTGTGTGTGTGTGTGTGTGTGTGTGTGTGTGTGTGTGTTTCTTTGTAAAGGGGATACCTATGCTACCACAATGCATGGGCTGATAGGGAGAACAACAGTGTTTGATTCAGAGACATGATAATGAGCTGCAAATGAGGTGTTTCTGATTCAGAGACATGGTAATGAGCTGCAAATGAGGTGTTTCTGATTCAGATACATGGTAATGAGCTGCAAATGAGGTGTTTCTCTGTGCAGCTTAACCATGTCTGTGAATAAGCGATTTCCTCTGCCATGCAAATTGATCAATCCACATTGGCCTGTTAGTGCAGGAGGAGAGATTCTCCCTGAATGCTTTCTATTAGGTTCATAGGTTCATAGGCAGGTACTAGGCTATCTGCCCGAAGGCATTTATAAGCCTAGCCAGAGTATGTCAGCTTTCACCGCCCCATTGATTAATTAACTGATCCTCTGTCAAGCAGAGCCAATGAAGTGATCCCAGGGGTGTATTTTCTGTTACCTGTTCACTCGTTAAGGTTTCTCTTGAAGAGTGTTACTGAGGGACTCTGCCTGATGTAATTTGGAATTTTGTTTCAAAGCATGGGGAGTTTCTGTGACAGGAATCCATCCCTCCAGCATGTTCTATTTATTGTTGTGGCGAGGTTTAGCTCACTAGAGCATATGGCTTATAGTGACTTGGATTTCTTTAGATGGAGCATGTCCATCAGTTCTGTGTTGGACATGGCTTTGTAAGTCAGGCAGAGATCACCTCTGAGTAAGCGATATGCCACTGAGTACAGCTGGAGTTTTTTTCAGTCGGGCTGCATAGGACATATGTTTGAGACCAGTAATCCTCTTGGTGAGGTACTTTTGTGGTCTTTCCAGCTGTTGGAAGTGTCTTGTGAAGTACATCCCAAATGGGGCATTGTACTCTATGATGGGTCTAATGAGTGACGAGTAGAGCGGCACTATAACCTCTTTATTTCTAGATGCAAACCCTTTAGTAATTAGATGGGCCACATAGAAGGATTTCCTAACTACTTAAGCAATATAATTGTCAAAGGAGAGATTACTATCTACTTGGATCCCCAGATCTCTTATTACCTCTTTTGTATTAAGGGGGATGCCACCTATGTGGTAATTCGTGGGTGTTTTGTTTTTCCCAAATGGGATGACTATGCATTTTTTGGCATTTAGCTTGAGGCCATGACTTTGACACCAGGTGTCCGTCTCAGTAAGGCCCTTTTGGAGGATGTCTGTGTCAGCCGGAGAGTCAATTATGGCTCCCAGTTTGCAGTCATCGGTGAACCTGGTTAGCCATAGCCCTGATGTGTTTGCCTGTACTTCTGAGAAGTATATGCCGAACAGTAGGGGTCCCAGGACCGATCCTTGTGGGACACCACTTGTGACTGGTTTAGAGTCGGACCTGGAGCCCGCTATTCTTACTGTGTGAGTTCTGTCTGTAAGCCAGTTGGCAACCCATCTCGTGATGTAGGGGTTTATGTTCAGGCTGGTGAGTTTTTCTGTAATACCCAAATGGGGAATGGTGTCGAAAGCCTTGGCGAGGTCAAGGTAGGCTGTGTGAACCACCTTTCCCTCATCTATGGCCTTGGTGACTGTCTCAAAGAAGTCAACCAGGTTTAGTAGGCATGATTTGCCCTTAACAAAGCCAAACTAGGTCGGGTCAAGTGTTTAGAGGTTCCCAATGTCTTTGAAAATGAGTTCCATGATGATGCACTCCATAGCCTTGCAGACCAGGCTAGTCAGCTTATGGGTCGATGGTTACCAGGGTCAGTTGTGACCCCTCTTTTGTGGAGAGGAATAACTGTTGCCATGTGCCATTCTATGGGCACGTAGCCTGTGGAGAGGCTGAGGTTGAACAGTGTGTTTAGGTGGGGGTTTAGTTCATTCTGTAGTTCGTGCAAGACACAGCCTGGGACACCATCTGGTCCCATTAACACTGTGTTTTTTGGCTTTTGAAAGAGCTGTTTTCACCTGTGCGTCTGTGAATTTTGGGACACTTCAGTTTTCTGGTATCATTATGGGCCCTTTTGGAGGTGAGAGGGGGGTGAAATTTGCACTGAATCTATCTGCCAGGATGTTGGCAATATCAGTAGGTTCAGTATATTTTGTGCTAGTTTGCACTAGTTCAGTGCATATCTGTGAGTTGCCACTTAGATTCTTAACATAGCTAAGGAAGGCTTTGTGGTTATCTTTTGAATCCTTGGCTATTTTTCTTTCGAAGTTAGCCTTGGATGATTTCATGAGGCACCTCAGTTTCTTGCTGATACTGATCAGGGATGTCTTTTCTTCTTGGGATTTGCTTTATTTCTGAACTAGTTTCCTCCTTCTGTTGTATAGCCTGTTTATTGCAAGGGTCCACCAAACTGGTTTCCTTCTCTTAGAGGAGTGAGTCTTGGTTTTCCTATGGATGGCACGATCCATGCATCCTTGTAGGTGCTCATATTGGCTTGGGATTGTTATGACATCAGTGAGAAATAGTCTGTGTTGTATACATTTTCTGCAGGCATCTGCATGATGTAAGTAAACATGTAACACTACCCTAATGACTAGATATGTAGCTTGCTGAGGTAGCACCCCCCCCACCACCTTTGCCCCTAGTTGGGGAGCAAACAAAAAGTCCATTTTAAATAAATTCCAACAAATACGGTCCAGGCTGTGTCGCCTTGACCGGATTTGTTGGAATTTATTTGGTATTGTTCATACGGTTATTCCACTGGTTTCAATTTAGAAAGTCCATTCTAGATGAAGCGCTCCTAGGATGTTCTTTCTCATGTTCTCACTGATTGCTGCATTCAGAAAAAAAAGATACATTCCTCCCTGATTTACTTTTCCATTGAAATTGTAAAAATGTAGCAAACTACTTGGTACAAATAATACACATTTACCTTGTATCAATGGGTTTGTTACATTACCACATTTTAAAGAAAAAAGCAAATTGGGGGACAGACCCTTTACCATACCACTCAACAAAGGCTGCAGAGCTTCAGCCCTGACAACAGTTACAATACTGGCGTTCAGGAAATGAATGCCAGAAATGCAATAAACTTCCATTCGCTTTCTCCCTAGTACCTTGTACCTGGGGTGGTTGCCCCCTTTCTTCATCTGCAAATACATCGGCCACATTAAAAACAAGGTCCCCTATGTTAAGATGCAATTACAAAAAAAGGTTAGGAAGGAAATGGTTATTAATATCTGCATTATTATGATCATTGAACAAACACGTATAACATCTTTCTAAATACAAAAAAATTCTCCCTTTTGCAAGTGTGAGTCCTAAGATTCCAGATCCTGAAACTCTGAAAAATAAATTGATTACAACATAAAACTGAGCTTTGAAACTTGTTTTTGCACCATTATAACATTTTTGTTGGCAGCTTTGTCCCCCTAAACTCCCTATGTTTCTGTTATTTATATATTTATATATACTATGGGATTATTGTACTGTTTCTGCATAGCTGTTAACTAATCAAGTCTTGTTACTGTGCATGTAATTTATAGTCTGCTTCTTTTCCCTGTTGCTGATATGGCGATTGCAGTTTATGTCCATTATGTCTGCATTTCATATGTGCATTACATGTCTGCATTTCTTATGTGCATTACATGTCTGCATTTCTTATGTGCATTACATGTCTACATTTCATATGTCCATTACGTCTGCATTTCTTATGTCCATTATGTCTGCATTTCTTATGTCTATTACGTCTGCATTTCTTATGTCCATTATGTCTGCATTTCTTATGTCTATTACGTCTGCATTTCATATGTCCATTATGTCTGCATTTCTTATGTCCATTACGTCTGCATTTCTTATGTGCATTACATGTCTGCATTTCTTATGTATATTACGTCTGCATTTCATATGTCCATTATGTCTGCATTTCTTATGTCCATTATGTCTGCATTTCTTATGTGCATTACATGTCTGCATTTCTTATGTGCATTACATGTCTGCATTTCTTATGTCCATTACGTCTGCATTTCTTATGTCCATTACGTCTGCATTTCTTATGTCTATTACGTCTGCATTTCTTATGTGCATTACATGTCTGCATTTCTTATGCATCTCATGTAGTTCTCATAGTGTGTCTAGAATTATATACTTGTTTTAATTATACTCTTATCCTAAGATTATAGCTTTACTCGCTAATTGTTCCTTAGGGATAAAAGCTTTGCAGACTGTATACCTACCTAGTGAAACTAGTATACAATAAATTCATACTGAGACACAATTATGTTCCCTGGCTGATTAAAGTAACAAGATTCCTGTTAAAAACTAGAGATATGGCCTGGGAGAAATGGCTCAACAACAAAACTACAACTAACAAGCAAACATATCTAGAACTATGAAATAAATCTAAAAAAAAAAACATATTAGACAGGACAAAATAAATTACTGTAGCAGTATCCAATCAAAAAATCAAAGAAACCCACAAATATTCTGGGCTGCCATCAAAGAAATCCTACACCCAGGTCAAACTAGTACTCCCTCCCCAACACTCACCAATACTAAAGACAGCATAGCCTAACAATTTAAAAGATACTTCACTGAATCCATAGTAACCCTCCCAAACAATAGTTGCTCTTCCCCTACCTAGAGTCACATAGTACTCATGCTTGATCCCAATAACTTCTCTTTCCAACCTGTCCTAATAGACACCATAGTTAAATATCTCAAAAGGCTGACTATCTACCTGCCGAATATCTAAAATTCGCTGCAGAAGCAATATCTTATCCAGTATCCATATTAATAAATCAATCCATTTCAGAACAACAAGTCCCTAAAATTTGGAAAGTATCATACATCATCCGTCTACATAAAGGTGGAAACTCAAAAGAATTATCAAATTACTGGCCAAAAGCGATGCTATCACCATTATCTAACATATTTTAGAGGTGCATTCATTCACAAGTCTTAAACTATCTAACAGCCAACAATCTTTTATCTAACACTCAGCATGGTTTCCATCCTAACCATAGTACCACCACTGCCCTTGTTAACTTTACTAACATTATTAACCACCATCACAGTGAAGGCAATCTAGTTCCTTCCATCTTTATTGATCTGTCCAAAGCTTTTGATGCTGACTCTCTTTCTAATCTCTTAACTATACTCTCAGAACTTAAAATTAGCCATTCTGCACTTCCCTGGTTCTAGCATAATCTAACTGGTTGTCAACAAGCTGTAAAATGGCAACAAAATCTCCCATCACTACTGCCTGTAACCTTGGGAGTACCACAGGGATCTATTTTCAGTCCTCTCCTTTTTATTGGCTTTGCTAACAATCTTCATACTGCCACACCACACACCTCTGTAGTTCAGTATGTGGATGATTCCACCCTGATTTTTGCTGCCTGAACAGTACAAACACTCCCAAAAAATCACCTAGCACTCATTCAGTGCAGTGGAATCTTGGCTAAACAATGTACAAATTATACTTAACCCTAACAAAACAAAACTCATGCTCTTCTATCTAACTAGAACTGCAGACCCCCACCCACCATTCAATGTATCATCATCAAACCATACAATTATTTCTCGGGTTTCCCAAACAAAATTACTTGGAGTGGTCATTGACCATAATATGAAATCTGACATACACATATCACAGGCAATAAAATAGTTCATAAAAAAGTAAGACCCTGTACAGAAACTGGCACTTTCTAAACAAATCTTCAAAGGCCACTATAGCAAGAACCTATTTTATCTCTACACTACTATATGCCTCACAAATTCTCACAAATATTAAGAAATCTGACCTAGTGAAACTCGAAACTTGCTATTTTAAAATCACAAAGATAGCTACAGAATCAAATTTCAGATCCCGTCATTGTTTGGCTTTAAAACAACTATCCTGGCTCGAACTACCAAATTTACTTGCTTATAAGCAACTCACCTTCGCCCATTGAATATTTACTCAGCCAGAAAAATCACAAGTACTTCAAAATTTACAGATACACTACTCCAATAACAGGGTATTGAATCTCACTAACAAATCCTTCTTAAACATATCCAAACCTAACAATGCAGCTGGAGTTTCACTTTACTCAAACTGCATAACCAAAACTTGGAATTCCCTGCCATTAAATATCAGAACAACTACTAACACTTCCAACTTAAAAAAAACGTTTTAAATCATGCCTATCTGAATCCTAGACCTGCTATTGCACAAATTCTGGTTAGGAAATAAATGTCTTAAGGCAGCTAAAAGAACACCAGTTATTTTTGTATTTGAGTAGTATACCCTACTAAGCATATCTATAATTAACTTTCTTGTTTTTTTTTACTTTCAATCACAGTACTGCTATTGTTTGTATTCATACCTAGAATATATGATTGTATTTGTGAAATGTATAACATTTATTTTTCATTTTGTGCTTGTATCTGAGATTGAATACATTTGTATCTGTACTTTGTATATGTATTATACTGTTACTTATAAATGTGGAGCTTTTCTCCCCAGCTCTCTGCTGAAGAAGGATATTTTGTCCAGTCAGACTTTCTCAGTAAGCAAATGTAAAATAAATAACTAAATAAATAAATAAATAAATAAATAAAACAAACCTAACATTAATGCAGTGGCTGGAAAGTCACTCTAGCTGTTATGCAAACACACATGTTCCCCCACAGTCCCATAAAAACTCTGAAGGACATTACAGCATAAATAAGGCAGGATGGACAACATTGTTAATAAGGTGGCAGCAGGTTCCTTCCTCAGGTAGGAGTGAAACAATGCAATTTACTTCTGCAGTGCTTTTGCCTTGAGCAGTCTCCATACTTGGTATACTAAGTGCTTATGTGAACAGAATTAGCTAAATGTGAAACTGTAAAAAGAGGCGACAGTTACAGTTATGTATTTCTCCTGGTCGTGAAGGAAAGATGCTTGAACTGCATTGTTCAAAGCACTGAGGCACAGCATTGTACTCCATTAACATATATTAATGTATCCTCTTAATGTTATTTTCCTAAGGTTACGGAACAGTCAGCATCTCTAAAAAGGACAGAAAAGCATAAATAAAAAGTAAAGCAGCTTTAGGGATTATCACACTGGGATTGCCAGTTCACATAAAATAATATAAATTCATTTTTCTTCATTTTCTTAAAATCATGTGTCTGACTATGACAGTTCATGTGCTTACATAAGCAGTTAGAATTATTGGAGTCATGCCTCTCAGCCTTTGAGCATTAAAAATCATAGCACAGGCCTTTAAAAATCTTAAAAAACAGTATCAGAAAGAGGGACACTTTCCTCTTTTTCAAAATAGAAGGTCTTTACGTACTAAACCCTGTACATTTAGAGATAGGAAATCTTTGTATAGAATCAGTTTTATTTTATTTTTTAATGTCTGTATCCATAAATAGATTTATGAGGAACATCAGTAATCTGGAAGAGGAAGGCTAAATCAGAGGAACCAAATCATAGCACTGTGCCTAAATTATAGAAGTTGTGAGCTATGATTGGAGTCATGCTGGCCTTAAAAATATATTATATAAGAAGTAGTAAATACAACAAAAGTACCTTAGTTGGCATGAAACCAGCCAGGACCATTATATCTGGTAAATGGCACTATAGCCAGTCACTGTAGAGGCCAATAATTCTTATGCTGTGTGTCCGGGTGAATATTCATGTTTACAAAATGGACTGTCACAGTTATAGGACAGGTTTAAAAATAATAGATAGATTCAAAAATTAAGTAAAAAGAAATATCCTTAAGGAAGTTACTTTCCCAAGGCATGGTCACTCTTTAAATTTTGCTTTGGTCCATTTTGTGGTAGCCCTTCAGCCTTTCCTTTCTACTACTACTACTACACCCTGTCCATTCCATTGGTGACCCTCTCAACGAGTATTATCAGGTTAAGCAGTCATGACCTTCTCTTAACAAAGCCAAATTGGGGCAGGTCCAGTGTCTGTAGTTTACCAATGTCTTTGTTTATCATTTATATGATAGCTTGTTCCATGGCTTTGCATATTAGGCTTGTTAGACTGATGGGTCTGTAGTTCCCCGAGTTGGCTGATGGCTGCCTTTGGGGAGGGGAATGACTGTTGTAATCCTCCATTCACTTGGAACATACAGTCTTTTAAGCCTGCAGTTGAAGAGTGCAAGTGGTCCAGAAAGGACTGTTCAGGGGGCAACTAGAAGTATTGTTGGGACCCATGAAGGTGGTGTTCTTAGCTTTAGTGATTGCTGCCAGCACCTGGACCCTGCTGATGGCTGGAGGAAATATATTGTAGGGGATTTCTGCCAGCTGAGCTTGTGGGGGACTGGGGTGTCAAATTTCAGTTGAAATAAGTTGGGGAGTGTCAGAGGGGTTTAAAGCTGGGACAGTGGACAGTGAGCATCAGGGTAATGACTGGACTTGTGAGCAGTGGTCGGGGAGGTTATGATGACCCCTGACTGCAACATTAGTTTTTGGCAGTGTTAGGCAATGCTTTCCTGAAAATACAGTACCTGGGAAGTATCAGCATGATGGACTAGGAGGACAGTGATTAATGAGTATCAGAGTAGCTGTTAGATGAAGGCACAGGATGGGGTAGAGGGACAGTGGTTAATGAGTATCAGAGTAGCTGTTAGATGAAGGCACAGGATGGGGTAGAGGGACAGTGGTTAATGAGTATCAGAGTAGCTGTTAGATGAAGGCACAGGATGGGGTAGAGGGACAGTGGTTAATGAGTATCAGAGTAGCTGTTAGATGAAGGCACAGGATGGGGTAGAGGGACAGTGGTTAATGAGTATCAGAGTAGCTGTTAGATGAAGGCACAGGATGGGGTAGAGGGACAGTGGTTAATGAGTATCAGAGTAGCTGTTAGATGAAGGCACAGGATGGGGTAGAGGGACAGTGGTTAATGAGTATCAGAGTAGCTGTTAGATGAAGGCACAGGATGGGGTAGAGGGACAGTGATTAATGAGTATCAGTGTAGCTGTTAGATGAAGGCACAGGATGGGGTAGAGGGACAGTGGTTAATGAGTATCAGAGTAGCTGTTAGATGAAGGCACAGGATGGGGTAGAGGGACAGTGATTAATGAGTATCAGAGTAGCTGTTAGATGAAGGCACAGGATGGGGTAGAGGGACAGTGGTTAATGAGTATCAGAGTAGCTGTTAGATGAAGGCACAGGATGGGGTAGAGAGACAGTGGTTAATGAGTATCAGAGTAGCTGTTAGATGAAGGCACAGGATGGGGTAGAGGGACAGTGATTAATGAGTATCAGAGTAGCTGTTAGATGAAAGCACAGGATGGGGTAGAGGGACAGTGGTTAATGAGTATCAGAGTAGCTGTTAGATGAAGGCACAGGATGGGGTAGAGGGACAGTGGTTAATGAGTATCAGAGTAGCTGTTAGATGAAGGCACAGGATGGGGTAGAGGGACAGTGGTTAATGAGTATCAGAGTAGCTGTTAGATGAAGGCACAGGATGGGGTAGAGGGACAGTGGTTAATGAGTATCAGAGTAGCTGTTAGATGAAGGCACAGGATGGGGTAGAGGGACAGTGATTAATGAGTATCAGAGTAGCTGTTAGATGAAGGCACAGGATGGGGTAGAGGGACAGTGATTAATGAGTATCAGAGTAGCTGTTAGATGAAGGCACAGGATGGGGTAGAGGGACAGTGGTTAATGAGTATCAGAGTAGCTGTTAGATGAAGGCACAGGATGGGGTAGAGGGACAGTGGTTAATGAGTATCAGAGTAGCTGTTAGATGAAGGCACAGGATGGGGTAGAGGGACAGTGGTTAATGAGTATCAGAGTAGCTGTTAGATGAAGGCACAGGATGGGGTAGAGGGACAGTGGTTAATGAGTATCAGAGTAGCTGTTAGATGAAGGCACAGGATGGGGTAGAGGGACAGTGGTTAATGAGTATCAGAGTAGCTGTTAGATGAAGGCACAGGATGGGGTAGAGGGACAGTGGTTAATGAGTATCAGAGTAGCTGTTAGATGAAGGCACAGGATGGGGTAGAGGGACAGTGATTAATGAGTATCAGAGTAGCTGTTAGATGAAGGCACAGGATGGGGTAGAGGGACAGTGGTTAATGAGTATCAGAGTAGCTGTTAGATGAAGGCACAGGATGGGGTAGAGGGACAGTGGTTAATGAGTATCAGAGTAGCTGTTAGATGAAGGCACAGGATGGGGTAGAGGGACAGTGGTTAATGAGTATCAGAGTAGCTGTTAGATGAAGGCACAGGATGGGGTAGAGGGACAGTGGTTAATGAGTATCAGAGTAGCTGTTAGATGAAGGCACAGGATGGGGTAGAGGGACAGTGGTTAATGAGTATCAGAGTAGCTGTTAGATGAAGGCACAGGATGGGGTAGAGGGACAGTGGTTAATGAGTATCAGAGTAGCTGTTAGATGAAGGCACAGGATGGGGTAGAGGGACAGTGGTTAATGAGTATCAGAGTAGCTGTTAGATGAAGGCACAGGATGGGGTAGAGGGACAGTGGTTAATGAGTATCAGAGTAGCTGTTAGATGAAGGCACAGGATGGGGTAGAGGGACAGTGGTTAATGAGTATCAGAGTAGCTGTTAGATGAAGGCACAGGATGGGGTAGAGGGACAGTGGTTAATGAGTATCAGAGTAGCTGTTAGATGAAGGCACAGGATGGGGTAGAGGGACAGTGGTTAATGAGTATCAGAGTAGCTGTTAGATGAAGGCACAGGATGGGGTAGAGGGACAGTGGTTAATGAGTATCAGAGTAGCTGTTAGATGAAGGCACAGGATGGGGTAGAGGGACAGTGGTTAATGAGTATCAGAGTAGCTGTTAGATGAAGGCACAGGATGGGGTAGAGGGACAGTGGTTAATGAGTATCAGAGTAGCTGTTAGATGAAGGCACAGGATGGGGTAGAGGGACAGTGGTTAATGAGTATCAGAGTAGCTGTTAGATGAAGGCACAGGATGGGGTAGAGGGACAGTGGTTAATGAGTATCAGAGTAGCTGTTAGATGAAGGCACAGGATGGGGTAGAGGGACAGTGGTTAATGAGTATCAGAGTAGCTGTTAGATGAAGGCACAGGATGGGGTAGAGGGACAGTGGTTAATGAGTATCAGAGTAGCTGTTAGATGAAGGCACAGGATGGGGTAGAGGGACAGTGGTTAATGAGTATCAGAGTAGCTGTTAGATGAAGGCACAGGATGGGGTAGAGGGACAGTGGTTAATGAGTATCAGAGTAGCTGTTAGATGAAGGCACAGGATGGGGTAGAGGGACAGTGGTTAATGAGTATCAGAGTAGCTGTTAGATGAAGGCACAGGATGGGGTAGAGGGACAGTGGTTAATGAGTATCAGAGTAGCTGTTAGATGAAGGCACAGGATGGGGTAGAGGGACAGTGGTTAATGAGTATCAGAGTAGCTGTTAGATGAAGGCACAGGATGGGGTAGAGGGACAGTGGTTAATGAGTATCAGAGTAGCTGTTAGATGAAGGCACAGGATGGGGTAGAGGGACAGTGGTTAATGAGTATCAGAGTAGCTGTTAGATGAAGGCACAGGATGGGGTAGAGGGACAGTGGTTAATGAGTATCAGAGTAGCTGTTAGATGAAGGCACAGGATGGGGTAGAGGGACAGTGGTTAATGAGTATCAGAGTAGCTGTTAGATGAAGGCACAGGATGGGGTAGAGGGACAGTGGTTAATGAGTATCAGAGTAGCTGTTAGATGAAGGCACAGGATGGGGTAGAGGGACAGTGGTTAATGAGTATCAGAGTAGCTGTTAGATGAAGGCACAGGATGGGGTAGAGGGACAGTGGTTAATGAGTATCAGAGTAGCTGTTAGATGAAGGCACAGGATGGGGTAGAGGGACAGTGGTTAATGAGTATCAGAGTAGCTGTTAGATGAAGGCACAGGATGGGGTAGAGGGACAGTGGTTAATGAGTATCAGAGTAGCTGTTAGATGAAGGCACAGGATGGGGTAGAGGGACAGTGGTTAATGAGTATCAGAGTAGCTGTTAGATGAAGGCACAGGATGGGGTAGAGGGACAGTGGTTAATGAGTATCAGAGTAGCTGTTAGATGAAGGCACAGGATGGGGTAGAGGGACAGTGGTTAATGAGTATCAGAGTAGCTGTTAGATGAAGGCACAGGATGGGGTAGAGGGACAGTGGTTAATGAGTATCAGAGTAGCTGTTAGATGAAGGCACAGGATGGGGTAGAGGGACAGTGGTTAATGAGTATCAGAGTAGCTGTTAGATGAAGGCACAGGATGGGGTAGAGGGACAGTGGTTAATGAGTATCAGAGTAGCTGTTAGATGAAGGCACAGGATGGGGTAGAGGGACAGTGGTTAATGAGTATCAGAGTAGCTGTTAGATGAAGGCACAGGATGGGGTAGAGGGACAGTGGTTAATGAGTATCAGAGTAGCTGTTAGATGAAGGCACAGGATGGGGTAGAGGGACAGTGGTTAATGAGTATCAGAGTAGCTGTTAGATGAAGGCACAGGATGGGGTAGAGGGACAGTGGTTAATGAGTATCAGAGTAGCTGTTAGATGAAGGCACAGGATGGGGTAGAGGGACAGTGGTTAATGAGTATCAGAGTAGCTGTTAGATGAAGGCACAGGATGGGGTAGAGGGACAGTGGTTAATGAGTATCAGAGTAGCTGTTAGATGAAGGCACAGGATGGGGTAGAGGGACAGTGGTTAATGAGTATCAGAGTAGCTGTTAGATGAAGGCACAGGATGGGGTAGAGGGACAGTGGTTAATGAGTATCAGAGTAGCTGTTAGATGAAGGCACAGGATGGGGTAGAGGGACAGTGGTTAATGAGTATCAGAGTAGCTGTTAGATGAAGGCACAGGATGGGGTAGAGGGGCAGTGGTTAATGAGTATCAGAGTAGCTGTTAGATGAAGGCACAGGATGGGGTAGAGGGACAGTGGTTAATGAGTATCAGAGTAGCTGTTAGATGAAGGCACAGGATGGGGTAGAGGGACAGTGGTTAATGAGTATCAGAGTAGCTGTTAGATGAAGGCACAGGATGGGGTAGAGGGACAGTGATTAATGAGTATCAGAGTAGCTGTTAGATGAAGGCACAGGATGGGGTAGAGGGACAGTGATTAATGAGTATCAGAGTAGCTGTTAGATGAAGGCACAGGATGGGGTAGAGGGACAGTGGTTAATGAGTATCAGAGTAGCTGTTAGATGAAGGCACAGGATGGGGTAGAGGGACAGTGGTTAATGAGTATCAGAGTAGCTGTTAGATGAAGGCACAGGATGGAGATATTAGGGTAGCAGTAATACAAGGGCGGCAGCAGGTGTCTAAGGTAACAGATGAGTGCAGTGACTAGTAGTGGTTGACAAATGTCAAGGTACCTGATGGAACTATTATTATTTAAGAAGTGTCAAGATCAGGATATGTGAGAGCAGTAGTCAGAGAGTGTTGAGATAACTTTAGCATGTGGGAACAGTTGTTTGATAAGTCAGGGTAACAGTTTGATGTGGGAGCATCAATGAGATATCAGAGTAGTAGCTGGGTAAGGGGGTGCCTGGAAGTTATCAGGGTAGTGACTAAATGAGAATAGTCCTTGAGGGAGTCAGTATAACAGATAAGGGTACATCTGGTATGGTATTCAGTGTGGGCAGTCTTTGGAGACTGGCAGGGTAATCACTAGAATAAGGTGAAAGTCATCAGGGTAATAACTGCTAGTGGACATTGGTTGTGGGGCACCTGGGTGTTGAATGCACGATATTCAAGTGAGAAGTTCTTGATAACAGATGAATGTGGATGCTCTGGTTAAAATGTAAATGGGGAATGGCTGGAAACATCACTGAGTGAAAGTGTTGTAGTAACTAATAAAGGCTAGAGTGTAATGGGGAATGGCTGAAAGCTTCGTGTGTGTGTGTGTGTGTGTGTGTGTGTGATGGTAACATATGAGTATGTAGGCAGGAGTTAGAGAGTTTCTGAGTAGTATTTGAATGCATTACAGTTGAGTGAGAGTGTCATATGTGGGTCAGTGGTTAGGAACTATCAGAACATTGGGTGGATGGGTGAGGAGCTCATGACTTCTAAGTGACAGGCCTGTAATCTGCGAGAAAGACAGTGGCCATTGTGTGCAAAGGTAATCATTGGATAAGGGGCTAGATCACTGGTGTATCCTGAGTTTATATATTTGTTCATTTGGGTGGAAACAGGAGTGATGAGACCCCAAAACAACCATGAAATGCATTTTTTTATTTGTGAGAGACTGAGAACTGAAAGAATTGTACATTTATTAAATTAATTAGGGAAAATGAATGCCGTGCGAAGGGGAGAAATGATCAGCATTTCCTCAAAACATGTTGTTTACAGAATCTAGCTCTGCACTGTACAAAAATCAACTTTCTGAGGTACGTGTTTTATGGAAGATCACAAACTAAAAGTAGTGGAGGAGAACAGTTACCCAGCCAACAGATATTTTAATATAAATACTGTGTATTTAGAAAAAAAAGTCTTGAGGGAGGAAGTACAAGGCAGGCTACAAATGATCCAGCAGGTTTTGTACATTTACAGTGCAGCATGTTTAGTGACCTAGGAGTCTATACAGTTGCATTTATGGGAGTATCCTGTATCTGATTAAATATGTTTGAGGTACACCACGTCTCTGTACGTCTGATTTAGAACTGCACCTCATGTCAAACTACCAAATCAACAACTGTGTGAAACACACTGGTGTCCACCAATTTCCTGGTGGTTTTTACTTTCTGTGTTGCTTTATTAGCTATTATAATATAAACTGCCACTTATTCTGTCTGTTCCACACATCTGTTCTGTAATTTGTACCCCATATTCTACCTTTTCTGACTACCCCAGGATCACATCTTGCTCTCACCATCTTCATATTAACCACCTAGAATAAGTACATTTATTTAATTCAGGTTATTCGCTGGGTCAGCCCTTCTTTACATGATACCTGTGTTATATTTATGTTCCAACTAAGCAATACACTCTCCATCAAAGTTTGGTTACTGCTGACCTTTTGTGTAGACCTTATTATCAACCTCAGCCTGTTTTGTCTTATTTGGTTACCAATATATTTGAAAAACTTTCAGATCTTCCATCCTATTTATCCAGTTCAGGTAGCAGAATATTTTGTCCAAAACTTGTCCTTTCCTGTCATTCAGGCTGCACATGCCTGGTACTCATGAGCTCTGCCTGTCTCTTCACATGATTATTGTTCCCAGTTATTTGAAGAATGCATTCAATCATCTTTGTACGTTCATGATATTTAAGAGTAGATGGCCGCAGCATACATTCCCCGTATTTCAGAAGTACCCAGAACAGCACTACATAGGACAAGACCAGTACAACTCATTCTTTTTTTACAGTTGGCAGCTATAGCTATTCCCACAGAAATTGTATTTTGGAAATAAAAGGACTCCCTTTACAAAGATGTTGTGGGCAAGGTGCACGTCTGTGGTGACTGATGCAATTTAAGACACATGCATACACAAAATTGTTTTCAATTTATTTACCTGGTAAGCCCAACGGACACACGTATCCCTTTTCAGCAGTGACCCTGTTGGATTAAGTGACTTGCAGAGAGTCACACAGATGGCAAATGGAGGCTGAGAGAATTGATTTTTGCTGATTAATATTGGATAGAGAATCGAATCCTGCACTTTAAGAAATAGCTGATTAATAGCAGATGACTGTATTTTCTGCACTAGCTGCCAGACTATCTGTGCTAATTGACAGACCTATATATCATGTGCCAAACCATCAAAATCCCAAAGATGCTCCTGGGCTGAGTCTGAAAAAGGTCCATGTAGATCAGTACTCTGCATCAGTTAATGAACAAACAAACAAACAAACAAGCAGACAAGCAAACAAATATGGCTAGGCATACTTTTTTGGTAACTGACTGAGGCCATTTATGCAAAGCCTTTACTTTCTGTAGTTGGAGTTTCACAAGTCCACATCCAGTTATGAAGCCTAAATATCTGGCCTCCTACCATTCCTATTTTGCATCTGAAAGGATTGCTTTCTAAGCCTGTCATACTTAAGGCACCTAGAGTAGCTTTCACTTTGGGCAATTGACTGCCCAGTTTTTATTGTAAGTTACTACATAATGGGTATAGGGTCACAAAATCCTATTCATCAGCTGCGGAAGAGTAGCAAGGGCTAAAAAGTGACCAAACGGTAATACACACTGCAGTTAAACAGGCCTTATGGGATTGAGAAAGCAGTCTTTTTGTCTAGCTATTTTGTCAAAGATATATGTATGCATTTATTTATTTATTTATTTACATTTGTTTACCAGGAAATTCCAACTGGACACAGGTCCTTTTTCAGCGGAGGCCTGGGGAGAAAAGCTCCATAGAAAGACAGGTAGATGGGAAAACAATAACAATAAAGGTATGTATACAGTAGATGTGATAATGACATGGAGTAATGCAGGAGCAAAATTGGTACAATTGAGTGGTAAGCTCTAATTACAAACATTGAGAAATAAGAAGTAAAACACAGAGCTACAAATTTTCTAGACAGTAACAAGGATAACAATAATAATAGACTAAAAGTTAACTAAATCCTGGAAGGATTAACAAGCAATGAGTAATCTTCATTTCAGTTTTATAGTGACAGAGAGGATACTCTATCTAAATCTGTGAAAGGAGAGAAGGGTTGAAGGGCTGGGGGGGGGGGGGGTTATTAGTCAGACTTTGAACAAGGACAAAGCCAGTCAGAAATTAGGTGAGATTTAAGTGCAGTCTTAAAAAGACTGCAGGAAGGACGGGTAGTTATGGCAATGGGAAGGTTGTTCCAGAGCTTGGATATAGTGCAGGAAAAAAGTGCTTCACCTGCTGAGTTTTTGGCTTTGGTGACCTGGAGTAGATTTTTGTTGCAGGACCGTAATTGTCTAGAAGACTGGTAGGGTTTGAGAATTGTATGGAGTGTTGGGATATGGAGAGGGTGGTTTACTAGTTTATGAGCAAAGGTGAGTTGAGTTTGGTGTAGGAGTTGTGGGAGTTCAAGCCAGTCAAGGTTTCTAAGGGAGACACAGTGATGACTCCGGTAGGAGGCACCAGTGGCAAATTTTGGGATTTTATTGTAGCATGCTTCGAGTTTGTGTAGGTCTGACTGTCTAAGATTAGTAAGTATGGGTGCTGCATTGAGTAGGGTGGAAATTAGTTGGGAATTGGCGATAGAGATTCTTGCTGGTTTGGTGAGGTATTGGTGGCTTCTATATAAGGCACCCATTTTTTGTGAACTTTTTTTATTGTTAGTGATATGTGGGTGTCAAATTTGAGATTATTGTCTATCAGCACACCAAGTAGTTTTGTTGGGCAGTTGGTGAAATGGAGGTATTATCCTTGTCTTGAATAGTGAAATGTGGGGTGTTTCGGGTAGATTTGGAGGACTGGAAGATGAGGAGTTTGGTTTTATTTGGATTGAGGAGAAGCTGGGCATTTGATAGCCAGCTTTCAACTGAAGAGAAAGATTCTTGGATGATCTGTTGGAGTTCTGTTAGAGTTGGGGCTGAGCAGATGAGGGTGGAATTATCTGCATACTCTATGAGGGAGGCATGTTTGGTGGCAGTGTGCAGGTTGTTGGTGAAAAGGGAGAAAAGTAGGGGGCCAATGTTTGGGGCCTTGGGGAACCCCAAGAGTAACAGGGAGGTGAGGAAATAGCTTGTTGTCCCAGATGACTGATTGCTGGTGGCCTTGTAGACTGCTGTGGAACCAGTTTGTGGCTGGTGTGGAGAAAGAGAGGTCGGATAGAGCAGAGAGTAGTAGATTTTGTGACACAATGTCAAAAGCTTTAGATAGATCCAGAAATACAGCAGAGGAGAGGAGGCCATTGTTTTTGTGATGGAGGATAGTGTTGATGAAGGAGAGGAAAACAGTTGTCGTGCTGTGGCATGGTCTGAAACCATGCTGGGTATTGGAGATGAGGTTATTGTTAAGGAGGAAATTGGAGACCTGTGAGGTGATGCATTTTTTGAGTATCTTGGAGAGGTGGGAGAGGATGGCAATGGGGTGGTGGTTGGCGGGGTCAGATGAGGGGCGACCTTTGTGGAGGGGAATGACGTGTGATATTTTCCATAGCGTGGGTACATAGTATTCAGATATGGAGTGGTTGATTAATGTGGAAATAGAATAAGCTAGGAAATCAGCTACTATCTTTAGGTATTCAGCAGGCAGGTAGTTGGCTGCTAGTTTTGTGGGTTTTAGTTTTGTCAGCAGTATTTTTATGTAGGAGGTGGGTATTGTGGAGAGAAAGAATGTAGGGAGGGATGGTTTTGGGTTGGGTGAGGGAGGAATTAGTGTTGGGAAGTGTTTTTGTTAGGGATAGAATGGATTATGTGAAGTCTTTATTGAAGGAATCAGCAATGCTACTATTGGAGAGATGGGTGGTTGGTAGGGGGGGTGCTTACTTTTCCTGGGCAGAGTACAGAGTTAATAGTGGACCAAAATTGCTTGGGGTTGTTTTGGGAGGAGTTTAGGGAAGTCTGATAGAAAAGGGCTTTGTCTGCTTTTACTTGCTTTTTAACCTTGTTACGTAGTTCAAGGAAAAGTCGTCTGTCTGAGGGGTATTTAGTTATGCGCCAGCATTCCCATGTTTTATCCCTGGTTTTCATAAGGCCCCTGGTGTTTTTTTTTTGCAGCAAGGGGGAGCTCTTAGTTCTGATTCTTGTGTTTCTCAGGGGGGCATGGGAGTTAAGGATGTCGGGGATGGTACTGTTAAAGAAATGGACTGCTTCATTTAGGTTGAGGTACTTTAGAGGTGACCAGTTTACTTTCCAGAGGGAGGAGGTGAAAGAGTTGGGGTTAAAATTAGCTTTGTTGAAAATAAGTCTGTGGGTAATGGGTTTGCAATCGTTAATGTGATTTTTTAGTAGGAAGGTTGGGGAATGGTCACTGAGGGAGTCATGTAAACAGCCTGCTAGGTAGGTGTGGGGGGCTTTGTTAACTAAGACCCAGTCAAGAATGGTGTGGTTATTGGGGTTTTTATTGATCCTAGTGGGGGCTTGTATTAGCTGAGAGAAGCCATGGAGATTTAGGTGGAGGGCTGGGTGTTTGCTATTGCAGGATAGCCAATTGATGTTAAAGTCCCCAAGGATGATAGTTTCTTGGGGTAGGGAGAGATTGGCCCAGTCTAGTAGGTTTTCAAGGGGAGGTATATTTTGGCCTGGTGGGAAATAGCACCCTATAATGTTGATTGATTTGTTAGGGTTTAATTTGAGGGTGGTGTAAAGTATTTCTTCCTTGTCAAACTGAATTGGTGACAATTTGGATATTGAGGTGGTGTTTGTACTACAGTGCCACACCTCATCCTTTTCTGGATAGTCTGTCCTTATGGAGGATGTATCCAGAAGGAAGCATTTCCTCACCTTTGATGTGAGGTTTTGAGCCACAATTCGGTTAGGATAAGGATGTCAGGGGAGTAGAGGCTTATGTAGGCATGGAGGTCTTGGATTTTATTACAGATGCTTCTAATAATATAATGAGGAGGTCACTTGGGTTTTTGTTGCTTGTGATTTGGGTGATGGGGGAGTTAGTTGGAATGGGGTTTGTTGAGATGTTGGTGATTGTGGGGCCAGGGTTGGGGTGCACATCTCCACTGAGATTAAGTTTAGAGAGAGTGTTGAGAATATGTTTTATATATGCAGTAAAATATTTGTTGTATTTTATGGATATTTTGTGTTCAAATGTGGTGGGTGTTTTGTAATTGAGTAGTTGTACTGGTAGGAGATAGTTTGTGTTTGGGGTTATGAAATTATGCAGTGGGTGTTTGAGGGGAGTTGAGCCTTACTACAGGATACGTACCCAAAGAGTGGCATATGGCAACAGTGGCATACGGCAACAGTGGTAACACTTCACAAAGGCGGTGCTTCTACGGACCCTGGAAATTACCGCCCCATAAGCTTGACAAGCCTGGTCTGCAAAGCTATGGAGAGGATCATTATGGAACTCATAAACAAAGACATTGGGGACCTACAGACATTGGATCCTACCCAATTTGGCTTTGTCAAGGGCAGATCCTGCCTTTTGAACTTGGTCAACTTTTTTGAAACAGTCACTAAGGCCATTGATGAGGGTAAGGCAGTTCGCACAGCCTACCTCGACCTTGCAAAAGCCTTTGACACAATACCCCACTCGGGCATCGTAGACAAACTCACCAGCTTAAAAGTAAAGCCATATGTCACAAGATGGGTTGCAAACTGGCTCAAGGACAGAACCCACAGGGTCAGAGTTGCTGGAGCTATGTCAGACTCTAAGCCGGTCACAAGCGGTGTCCCACAGGGCTTAGTCCTGGGACCCCTCTTGTTTGGCATTTATTTTTCTGAGGTACAGGCAAACATAGGAGGATTGCGGCTGATAAAGTTCGCAGATGACTGCAAACTAGGCGCCATAATTGATACTCCAGCGGACACAAACATCCTTCAGAGAGGCCTCATAGAAATGGATAATTGGTGCCAGAGCCATGGCCTTAAGCTGAACGCTAAAAAATGTATAGTCATACCCTTTGGGAAAAACAAGGTACCCACAAATTACCACATAGGTGGTAATCCATTAAGTACGGAAGAGGTAATCAGGGACCTAGGGACCCAGGTTGACAGTAACGTCTCATTTGACACTCACATTGCCAAAGTGGTTAGGAAGACCTTCTATATTGCCCACCTTATCATGAAGGGTTTCACATCTAGATCAAGAGAGGTCATTGTGCCCCTGTACTCTTCTCTTATCAGGCCAATGATTGAGTACAATGCCCCATTTGGGATGTACCTTACCCGACACCTGCAGCAGTTGGAAAGACCCCAAAAGTTCCAAACCAAGAGGATAAAGGGTCTTAAACATATGTCATATGCTGCCCGACTGAAAAAACTCCAGCTCTATTCAGTCACATACCGCCTACTCAGAGGTGATCTGTGCCTGACGTACAAGGCCATATCCAATCCGGAATTAATGGACATGCTCCACCTCAGAAAATCCAAATCCATCAGAGCCACGAGAGCAAGAGACTTAAACCTCAACACAGAAATAAATAGGACGTACTGGAGGGACAGATTCATAACCCAGATGCTCCCTACACTCTGGAACAGAATCCCAATCCATGTTAGGCAGAGCCCCTCACTAACTCTATTCAAGAGAAATCTTGACGAGTGGATGGGAGATCGTAGATTTACCCCGGGGGTCATCTCTGTGTCACTACTAGACAGAGACACAGTAAACTAAACCCTAAATGGGCATAGTATTCTCATCCTAAGGGGTGGTGAAAGCCACACACACTCTAGCTAGGCTTATAAATGCCCTAGGGCAGATAGCCTAGTATGAACCTATGAACCTATGAGAGAGTGCAGTGGAAATGGTTGGGGGTTATGACTGCAGCTGTTTGGTAGGCTGTAATATAGGCTAGAATAGTGCAAGTGAGGATTATAACAGTATTACCTAGTGGCATGGTTGCTATGGGTTAGGATGGGAGTTAAACAGGTAGGTGGGGTAGAGAGGTGGGGAGTATCAGTGGTAAGGCTTGATTGAGGAGTAGAACTCAAATTGAGTCTTAAAATAGCCCAAATGGTTATTACAGTGCCAAAAATTCCCAAAGCCCCAAAGCTGTTATTTATGTTTTGAAATCAAAAAAAACACAAACGTGGAGAAGCTTTGACCATCAATAGGAAAAGTATAAAAATATAAACAAGCAATCACATTGTATACATACAAAAAAAAAAAAAACATGAACGCAAAAAGCCATTTCCAGATTGTAACAATCAGTGTCCAATTCAGTTATTTAAGTCCAAGATGAAGAAATTTAACCATCCATAGAGAGAAAAAGAAAACCCATATATTTTATGAACCCAAAACAAAAATGGCGACTGATTATTCCACCAATTTAGAGTCCAAGCTATGCAATAGTAAACAAAAAATAGTATTGAGAACTGTATATAGCACTACATGCTTAATATTGACCCTGATTTTATATAAAAATGTAATGAACACTCATATAAACAGCCAAAATGAAGAGCCATGAAACAATTGAGAAATGTCCATAATTATTAGGATCGTCCAAAAATGTGTGAAAGAAAAAGACACATTACAATCTTCTATATATTTGGCATCCCCAATGGGCGACAGCATTCGCTTCTTAGCAATAAAAAAAAAGATATTCCTGATATAAAAAACAAAGAATAGTCAAAACAAAACACACACACTGTTCCCAGAGATGCAAAACCAAAAGTACCTTTGAGAGAAGAACACTATTTAATTAGCTGATTACATCCCCAATTTTCAAAACAGCCTTCACTTCTTTGCGGCCAGCAAAGATGTCTCCTGTTTTTATCAAAGAACAAATGCCCTTATAATAGGCCAAAAAGAAACCACAGTTCAAACATAAAAATTGAGCCCCAAATACACCAGTATTCGCTTCTGCACAACAAACAGGGAACTCTGCCAATGTCAAAAATACACGAAGGCCCTTCTGATAAATCCAAAAACCATTTGCAGCTTTTAAGTTTCCTTGTTCTTGCCTCCCCTCTCAAGTTGCGCCAGTCAGTTCAGACATACATCTAAAGGCCTCTTATGTGCTTCTTGTTGGCATGTAATGCCAATAATGCTTTTCAATTCTTCTCTGCCAAACCCTGTATATTTAATTGTGGAAAGCTGATGTCCAAATCTTAATTTGCTTACCATATGTTTTTAAAGAAAACTAAATAACTGTTACCGAAACTGGCTTTAACCCTGCTTTGCCTTACTTGCAATGGAGTAAGGAGATACAAGATGGGAGGATCCACAGTAACTTTCTGTTCTGGTCCGCTGCTGAGCTGTTGGTTTTACAAAAGGGAACTTCCAAATTTTATTTTATTTTATTTATTTAACATTTGTTAACTGGGAAAGTCTGACTTGAAACAAAGCCAATTTTCAGCAGAGGCCCAGGGAGAAATGCTCCAGACGCATGTCTTTGTAATATGGGAGGAAACCAGAGTACCCAGAGGAAACCCACACAAACATAGGGAGGACATGCAGACTCCACACAGAAGGCACCCCAGCCAAGAATTGAATCTGCATACTTCTTGCTGTGAGGCGACAACACTACCGCTGCACCACTGTGCCATCCAAATTGTCAGCAATTCTGCATCAGTGATCTATTCAGTCATCTACTATACATTTTTGAAGAAAAAGCATTGTTAGTATCCTTTTGTGAAGTGGTAAAACACAAAATCCAAGAGGCTCCAAAACAAATCCAAGGCAGAAGGTCACGAGCAGCAACTGTTTTATTTGGTAAAACCACTTAAAACCAAAACAAAAAACTGCATATATATTAAGCGCTTTCGTCCCTTATCAGAACTTCATCAGAATATAAAAACAGTCAAGTTACAAAACTTTTATACACACATCCACCAGCAATGACAACAATTCATTTGATGTTTCAAGAGGGTGTCTCCAAACATTCTTAAGCAAAGTAGTATCACAATGCCATCTAGTGTTCAAAAAATTTAAGTGCACTTCATCGTGACAGTGTGTAATCTTGCAAGCCAGCTAAAAAATTGTAAACTTTTTGTATCAAACAGATTATGTTTTCATATATATTAGTTTCTGTGAAAAAATCTTAGATAAAAAAAAAATAAAAATCAAAATCACATTAAAATGAGAAGTTAAAATCATATACATAAAAACCGCTCCAAAAAACCTAGTACCTAAAAATAACTCGACATTCAATGCATGCAATCAGATAGCAAAACATATTAAAACCAATTGTAACAGGCAATAGGGGCATTCAATTAAAGAGTTTATAAAACATATCTCATACATCATTTCCTTGAAGGAGCTTGAATAGGAGGAAAAAATGTATGTTAAATATAAAGTTCATTTATTTATGAACAAGATATGCCAACCCTAAAACCAAAAGATACCAAAGTCTGTTAATTAAAATCCGGAAACTCACAATCAGATTAAAATGCAACTTGACAATGGATAGATATATCTACCCAAATCCTGGCCCATCCTCATCCACTGGCTCTAGGTCCTTTACTAACTGTCCCACTACTACACAAATCTTAGACAAACCCCCAAACTCTTGATCAGTCACCTAAATATCAGAAGTGTAAACAATGATTCAACAGGTCTATATTAGAACCGCAAAAGTTCTATTCACAGAATACATAAACATTGACACATATTACGCGAACCGCGAATACATCAAACGCACTAAACCGCAAAATGCAAAATCTCGAACCGTCATAGTTGTCCAATCCCACCGCCCACTACATACTACCTAACCAAACAAAATAAATAAACCGCATACATACACTAACCAAAAACCTACTTCTAACCCTAAAGTAAATCTTGCATATACTACCGTGTATGCACTTACCTTAACCCGCACCCTAACCCTAAGGTCCGTAACTATCGCACACTTATCTTAAGGAGCTATACCCAGACAAAATAAATAATCCACACACATACACTTAACAAAACCCTACACTAAACCTTACATACATTACTATCTATGCACTTACCTTAACCCGCACCCTAACCTTAAGGTCCGTAACTATCGCACACTTTCCTTACGGAGCTATACTGCAGAAGGGCCAACTATGACGATTCGACATTTCGTATTTCGCACTTCAGGATGATCAGTGTTTTTGTGGTTTGATGAATACGTGTCGACGTTTCTGTATTCGGGTAAGTGGACCTTCGCAGTTTTAATAGGGAACCATATTCAACACCTAGATGCCCTCTTAGATGCTTTTTCCCCAGAAATACTATGTCTTATTAAAACCTGGCTAACACCTTCTACTTCAGATAAAGAAGTTATATCACCAGGCTATAACATCCTTTGGCTTGAGCGAACCAATAGAAAGGGAGGTGGGGTAGCTGTTCTGTACAAACCCATGCTTGAAGTGTCCAATAATGCCCTGCAAACATCCCTGTTTGGCAATGCTGAAATTCTTATCACTAAGCTCCACATTAATAAGAACAAATGTATAAATCTCTTCTGTGTGTATTTTCCCCCAGGCAATAACATAAATACCCTTGAAGATGTCATTCATTGGTTATCCAGCAATTACCCCCAAGAAACCAGTGTACTTGGGGACTTCAACATAGACTGGAACATGTGTTCCTCAGAACCCCCCCCCACTCACCACATAAACCTTTATGTATTTTTACAGGGCATATCTTCCCCCAATAGGATCAGTAAACCCAACAATAAAGCAAGTATTCTGGATTGGACTCTTGTTAACACCCATACCCTCAAATACAAGAGTGGGACCCTGCCTGATGATGTAAGTGATCACCTCCTCACTTATTTAATCAGGCAAAAAGTTGATATCCACAACCAGTCCATTTTTAAAACAATAAGGAACAATAAGAATTTCGACTGCACAAATTTCCAAAATGTGCTCACATCTTGCAGTTGGTCAGTTCTGAAATAATTACCACTTGAAGAAGCAGTAAATTACTTTAATACCAAATTCCTATCCATCCTTGACACCCATGCATGAGTACCGACTACTAGAACCAAAAAGAAAAAGTTGCTCCTTGGCTCTCAAAAGAAACCAGACATAAAATGCTACTTAGAAATAGGGCTTGGTGACTTCGAGGACCACAAAAAAACATAGATCAACTTAGATACAGACAGCTAAGAAATTAAACAAAAACATCCACCACATTAGACAAGAAAAACTATTACAGTCATCTACAAGAAAAACACCAAAACAAGCCACAAAAGTTTTGGGTAGGTATAAACAAACTCCTTAGTCCAGGACAGTCCTCCACTCCTACCCACTTGGATGCTAACCAAAAACACCCAGCAGAAATTGCCAATACCTTTAACAGCTTCTTTACAACAACCATCTAGAACCTAGCTAACCAATTATCCCCTGGATGCCCATATTCTCCGGCCACTACACCCTGCTCCCAACTCCCCTTTAACTTCAAGCCAGTTTGCACATCTTTGGTCTGAAAATTACTTTAAAAACTAAAGCCCACTACCCTGTTGGCTGATCTCCTCCCTGCAGAATATCTACAAAAAGCTGCAGATGCCATAGCACACCCCATTACTATCCTGATCAATAGAACTATAACTGAAGCATCCATTCCCTCCATCTGGAAGATATCCCATGTCATCCCACTCCATAAAGGGGGCAGCTCTACTGAACTTTTAAACTATAGACCCATAGCTATTCTGTCACCTTTGGCTAAAATTATAGAAACATGCATCCGCAATCAACTCCTGAACTATCTTATCCATAATAATCTTCTAGCCAATACCCAACATGGCTTTAGACTATTCCATAGTACAATCTCAGCCCTCCCCTCCTTCTCTAATGTCATTAACCAACACCGAAACAATAATAAACTTTCCTCTGCTATCTTTCTCAGTCTTTCAAAAGCCTTTGATATGGTAAACCACCAAATACTTATAAACACTTTGAAATCCATCACCCTAGAGGACCAGGCCATCCAATGGTTTCAATCATACCTCAGTGGTAGACAACAAGCTGTCCTATGGCAGAGCAAACTATCCACCCTTTTACCCATCACCCTCGGAGTACCCCAAGGCTCCATACTAGGTCTACTATTATTTTCCATTTTCATCAATGATTTGTATAAGGTCATCCCAAATGCAACATGCATTCAATATGCGGATGACTCCACTTTAGTATGCTCCGGCAGTTCACCAACAGAGTTGCAGATTCTATCCCAAAATACTTTTAACACAGTTGAAAATTGGTTCCTTAACCATTGTCTCATGTTAAATCCTAATTAAACCAAACTGCTGCTTTTCACCCCCACTCACAGGTCTGCCCCTATAACCTTTACATTAAAGTCCAACAATGGCACTATTATTTCCCCAGATTCCTCAACCAAACTGTTAGGAGTTATAATAGATAATAACCTTAAGTTTGATCTGCATATCAATAAAACTATTAAAACAGTTAATAAAAAACTTGGCTCACTATATAGGATCAAGCCCTTCCTAATGCCATTAGCTAGAACTGTAATTGCTCGTACACATCTACTCTCCACCCTCCTCCATGCTTCCCCTCTATTTACAAACCTCAGCAAAACTGGCCTTAATAAACTTTCTAGCACTTACAATCACATTGCTAGATTTGCTACTGATGCAGCTTACAGAACTCATCACTGTCATAACCTAAATCTGCTAGGATGTCTTGAACTGCCTAACCTACTTCAGGTTAACCAACTAATAGTTGCACACAAGATCCTGTACCAACGAGATAATACGCACGTATTAAAAACCTCATCACCCACTACAATAACCTTAGTGCACTTCGCTTATCTGGAAGACTACTAGTTGAAACTCTCAAATCCAACAACACAGCCAGTAAATCTCTATTTGCTAACTCTGTTGGCAAACTACCTCAATTCAAGAAAAGTCTGATTCAGTACTTTAAAAAATGATGGCTATGTCCTTGTCCTAATCCAGACTAACTCTAACCATCACTCGTGTGCACATGGAGGACGTCTGCCTATACTTTATTGTTTCTTAACTTATAAATCCTATGATCTCCTTGGATCTACTACCAGGTTAGCCTATTAGGCATTCAATACCCTATCATTCTTAAAAACACTGTCTAGAAATTTCCATCTGAGTAAAAATGTAATAATTTGTTTGTGTATCTGTTTTTATGTTTGTTTACATCTGTGTAAATATCCTTTTATTTGTGTTTTATTTTGTTTTAAACTGTAAAAATGTAACAGTTTATTGAATGTCTTTTTGGAGCTTTTCTCCCTGGGCCTCCACTGAAAATGGACACGTATCCAGTCAGACTATCCTGGTAAACAAATGTAAAATAAATAAATAATAAATAAATAAGTTCACATAAATAGCTTTATTATTTAAAAAGAGTACTTAAAGTACAAACCCATAGAAAAGGGACCAGAGGTATTATTGTACAGTTTGCCCCAACCTCTGTTTCATTACCTAGTCAATGCTTTAAATTTCAAAAGGGATGCAATGGAACAAAACTCATTAAGTCCAGGCCAACCATGGGCATTCAAAATCAGTTGCCAATAAAATTCCCTTAGTTCTAAAAACTGTACCCATGTACCTCCCGTCGTTCCCTCCTTTAATCCTCCTATAACTACAAACTTAAATATGTGACTTTTGTTGTCCAAAACATGTCTTGCCAAGGCATTGTTGGGGTTCCTTTTGTTGATGTTATACTGGTGTTCGTAAATTCTTTCCTTCAACCTATGCTCAGTTTTAACTATGTAAAAGCATGGGCACTGTTCGCATAATGCCATGTAGGCCACCCTCCTGGAATTACAGTTAAAATTTGACCTAACTTTGAATTCATTGCCTTTAATAAGAAACCTATCATACATTAGAATGAATTGACATTGGGAACAGAACCCACATTTCTTCATCAACATACCCGGTGCATGTTTTCTTTAGATGCGTGTTCCAAAATTTCCTTCAGGTTCCTATCTCTTCTAAATGTAAAACCAGGTTTGTGTCCTAACTTCTTAAGCACACTCTTTTGAAAAGGCTCTGGTACCAGTAATTGTTCCACTACATTGCCTCCCTTGTTTCAGTTAATAGATCAGGTCATTGGCATGCTCAATTTGTGGGTAAGTAGTGTTAGGATTTGTATAACTGGGCCCCTCAGCCACCGTTATATTTCCCTAGCTTCTCTAACTGTAGAATCTTCTGACTGAGCTTTCTTAAAGCTAAGGTGACTAATATGAAGACCCACTAGTAATTCAAATGTCTAGCCTTGAATTAGAGGGACCATGTTACCCATTCACTTAAAGCAGGTACAAAAATATTCCTTTTAGCTAGGGTGAATTCTTCTAATGTTGTATCATACAAGTTATTTTATTTATTCATTTTACAGGTATGCACCACTTAACATCCAAGATAGGTTTTATTCCATAAAAACATTAAGTGGCATGGACGTTAAGCGAACACCATATTCTTTATATTTTACTTTGCTTAATGTCCTACTGCACAACATCTGACCACATTTACTTCCACTTAGTACAGCAAGGACGTAAATGCGGTCAGACATTATGCAGAAGAATGTTAAGTGGCACACACCTGCATTTATTTGTATTTGTTGACTGGGGCAGATGTTAAGCAGCACACCTTTATTTATTTATATTTGTTGACTGGAGCAGATGTTAAGCGGCACACACCTGTATTTATTTGTATTTGTTGACTAGGGTAGATGTTAAGTGGCACACATCTGTATTTGTATTTGTTGACTGGGGCAGATGTTAAGTGGCACACACCTGTATTTATTTGTATTTGTTGACTGGGGCAGATGTTAATTGGCACACACCTGTTTTTATTTGTATTTGTTGACTGGGGCAGATGTTAAGTGGCACACACCTGTATTTATTTGTATTTATTGACTGGGGCAGATGTTAAGCGGCACACACCTGTATTTATTTGTATTTGTTGACTGGGGCAGATGTTAAGCGGCACACACCTTTATTTATTTGTATTTGTTGACTGAGGCAGAGTACTGAACCTTCTGTACCATTTTCAGGCTCAGCCCAAAGAAACAAGGAATCCCCAGTCAGATCAAAAATAACACCTAGCATTCACAGTATAATAATATCATTGTCAGGCAGAATATACATATTTACACAATTACACACACACACACACACACACACACACACACACACACACACACACACACGTTTATACGCACACACACGCACACATGCACACACACACACACACACACACACACACACACACACACACACACACACACACACACACACACACACACACACACACACACAGAGTAGTCATATAATAACTATAACACTGCCAGAAAGAATACATGTTTTAAACAGTTACAATTACAGTATAACAAATGCAGAACATTATGCTGCAAAAGAGAAGTTTTTGGCTGCTTTACATGATTCCACTGTTAAGGAAGCACCTACATTTCCCTTATTGAATAAGAAGGACTGTAGTTTTGAGCAAATTTAGGAAACGGTGTAACAGAGTTTAGACATGGGGAATAGCAACTCAATTTTTGGGAGGCAAGTCTGGAGAAGGCATGCTCAATGGAGTGGAGTTTTGATTGAAGGGCCTGAAGGGTGGGCTGGGCTTACATGCTGAGAGGAAACAAAGGTTGTAGGGGGTGTCTTTGTCATATAGTCTGCTCACTAGAAAGTAGAACTATTTAAGATTAGTGAGTTTCCGAGTTTGAATGCTAGGCAAATAGAGTGTTTCTGAGGCATCTATTTGGCTTTATCAGGAATGAAGTAGTGGTATTCTCTTTCAGAACCTTGGTAATAAATTTAAAAATGTTTTTGCAGGTGGTTTGTAGAACTTTGAGATTATTTTGTGATGGAGTGGCAGTGATCGTGAAACCATATTCTACCAATGGCAGCTTATCCTTCAGAGAAAAAAGAAGTGATATATATTACGGGACCTGAAAAGCATATTGTTTACTCTTGTCTAAGTGTTTTATACATGCTTTTGTAGGTCAAGATTATGGTCTAGATAGACAATGAAGTATTTATAAAGCTAAACTGTTTCTTTTCCTCCTATTTGGAGCAAGTAATGGCCATACTGCTGAGTATGTTGGCTTTTCTTAGGTACCAAAGAGCATATGTTTGATACATTTTTATATTTTGAATTAGTCTATAGGTAATTATCCACTCAGAAAGGTTTCGTCTGTCTGTTTCCAGATGATTTTTGATCACTGATTGAGCAGGGTTGTGATGGGTTGGATCTGTATATGACCATAACCATGTCCATAATCATGTCATTTACAGATCCATCTCCTCATTAAGAATTTTTTTCAGGCTCAGAGTTCTGAACTTCCTCAAAATAGATCAGAAATAAATACATTATTTTTGCCTGGCGTCTTACCTGCGGGGGTTGATTGGATCGTATCACACAAATTCTACAATTCTGTGAATGGAAGAAAGTCTTTAATGATGGTCCATATTAGGGACCATGCCTACAAAGTTTTATTCACCTAAAGGTGAATCTGTAGTTCCATTGTATGTTTAATGCAGTCCTTTATACATTCAAGCACAATGTTTTCATTTATCAAAGCCTACTTACTACATAAATTTGCTTGTACAGGCATTTTTATCTTCCCACACATTGCATTTTATTATTCTATTCATAGTCTACAATGCAGTTTATACTGCATCAGGCTACAAGGGCTAATTTTGATAAGGAATATTATTTCGTGCATTAGATTAGATAAGTTCATTTACTAAATGACACATTTCCATATTAGTGACATCAAAAACATTTTATTTGTTCTACTTTATACTCAGTTCCAACGTTTCTACAGAATGTTTCATCCCCAGGCTTTATCCCAAAGACAGTCTTATCAGGTTGTCTTGGTTAAGTAAGATACCATTACCTTTTGTCCAATGGTGGTGCTACCTATGCTGCTATGACATACTTTTCAACTAGTTTAATAAGTGTTGGAGGAGCTCTGTAACATTAACTTATGATTAACATTGGGCAGCCCCCCAAGATGATGTGAATTACCACCAACTTGGGGATCTTTGAAATGTTAGGGCTTTCTTGTTGTAGCTGTTTTTGACAAGTGAATGAGGTTAAACATTGGAGACCTTGGTGGTTCTCTGTAGTACACACTATTGCATAAAATTTTAAGCTGTTACTTTTTCAAATCCTTGCCAATAAAATAATTTTACTATAGTTCCAAGATCAGATACTCTTGAAAGCATTTTTTTTTCTGTTTCGACAATATTTCAGCCACTATCACTGTGCCATGTCAGGATGTTTGTCTGACTTTCATGACATCTATATGTCAAATATTCTTATAGAATTGTGTAGCAACACATGACATACAAATTACTATAGCTAGCTCATTAACATTAAATCTTTCATGCCATATTTAGCATTATCCAATGTTTGTGCCTTTCGGCTTTTCCCGGTTAGGGGTCGCCACAGCGGAACTCTGGTCCACTAATGATTGGTAGTGGATTTTTATGTACTGGGTTACCAGCCCTGATGCACAACCTTCAACGAAGGCATGCCCCATTCACGTATGCCTCCACACAGAAGACGCTCTAGCTGAGAATCGAACGGGACAACATCTTGCTATGAGACAACAACGCTAACGCAGCACCACATTATCCAGTAATGATTGTATTATTTTTGCTAACTTATTTGTCTAAGTCACTCAGATGCTCTGTGTTCCTTTGCAGTCATAAAGATGGTGCAGCAACAATCAGCTAAGTATTGATCAGTATCACTGATTGTTACAAAGGATTATATTCATTCTAAGTTTCTAGTTATGCTAATACAATTATAGATACAAATCCCCAACCCCAGTTCTGCAGTGTCTGAGGGAGTGGAAGTTGTGTTGCACCTTTGCTCTGGGGGATATAAGATGGATCCTTGAACCAAGTTTCAGTGATAATGTAAATGCCCCAACCCTCTAGAATCAGAAAAAGCCTCAGGACTGCATGTTTTATTTAGACAAGAAGTATTTTAAAAAGCAACTCTCACATCTTTATTCTTCTTAGATAGTAGATTGAAATATATATTTTTCTGGGTTTGTGATTAAATGATTTTGTAATTAACTTACCAGTTGACTGTATATATTTTTTATTTTAGTAAGATTGAGAAGTCTCTTTAATGAACTGTAGGTGTCAGATCCATAAGCACTAAAGAAGCGTTGCTCTTTTTAATGCCATTCTTTGCAGGTTCATTTGCAATAAAATGTGACCAGTCTTTCTTGCATTTGCCCCGGGACTGTTTCCTTAATATTAAATGCAGTCAGCATTCCCAAAGTTGCTATTTTCTTCTTTCATTTCCTTACTTCAGGTTGATAAAGGGACAAAATCTTTAAATGTCTTAATTTAAAATCTTTAGATTTTAGATTATATAATCAAGACCGAATGTGTTATATAATGAATATAAAATTTCAAACACCTTAAATGATTTAATGGCTTTAATAAGAAATTTAATTCCAACGTTACAGTTCTAAAATTGTGCATGATTTCTTAGCAGAGAACCTTCTAGATTTATTATTATAATACTGAAATGGTGGCAAGTGTGTGAGAGGAAAAACATAACCAGTTTTAATTATTTACTAATTAAATGTACCTCACAGGTTGATGGTGACCCTTATATTTCCCTCATCGCCCCATCCAGTAAGTCCTTTCTTTTCTCTTCTAACTCATTTATTCATCTTTTGGCTGGTTGTAGTCACATTGCCATTTGGGACAAGTGTCAAGCTGAGGCCACCTCTTTTTCATTATTCTGTCCTAATCACAGTCCTGCCTTTCCAACTGTCATGGAGGTAAATATGTAGCACCACAAACACACTAGTACCACAGATAATCTACCAGTGTACTCCCTAGCCAGATAAACCCTAGCTGTAGCACTGGCCAAAAAATACTTCTGTTACCTGGTATACATATGCTGGGAAACTTGCCACTCATTTCCACCCATTCCAGCAGGCTCCTCAGGGACAACTCTACTAATCAAACCTGGGATCTCCTGAACTTCAGTCAGGGCTTCTTGTCTTTGCATAGCAGAGCCATGGAGTGATTACTGCTAATGAATTTATGCAAACAATAACCATTTAATATCCTGAATACTTCACTAGGAGCTGACCAGCCATCCCATGATTCTGCCATACATCTGAATTATTTATTACCACCAGGAATAACCTTCCCACAAACTTTAAACTTGCAATCTCAATTAGGCAATGAAGGGCAGTGTGCAAATAATAGCTCAAAACAAACTTTAAACTTGCAATCTCAATTAGGCAATGAAGGGCAGTGTGCAAATAATAGCTCAAAAACTTTAAACTTGCAATCTCAATTACGCAATGAAGGGCAGTGTGCAAATAATAGCTCAAAACAAACTTTAAACTTGCAATCTCAATTACGCAATCAAGGGCAGTGTGCAAATAATAGCTCAAAACAAACTTTAAACTTGCAATCTCAATTAGGCAATGAAGGGCAGTGTGCAAATAATAGCTCAAAACAAACTTTAAACTTGCAATCTCAATTAGGCAATGAAGGGCAGTGTGCAAATAATAGCTCAAAACAAACTTTAAACTTGCAATCTCAATTAGGCAATGAAGGGCAGTGTGCAAATAATAGCTCAAAACAAACTTTAAACTTGCAGTCTCAATTACGCAATGAAGGGCAGTGTGCAAATAATAGCTCAAAACAAACTTTAAACTTGCAATCTCA
The DNA here is from genome assembly GCF_019279795.1 of Protopterus annectens. NCBI lineage: Eukaryota > Metazoa > Chordata > Ceratodontiformes > Protopteridae > Protopterus > Protopterus annectens. Next base: position 1,131,778,151 of record NC_056745.1, read on the forward strand.
ATTAGGCAATGAAGGGCAGTGTGCAAATAATAGCTCAAAACAAACTTTAAACTTGCAATCTCAATTAGGTAATGAAGGGCAGTGTGCAAATAATAGCTCAAAACAAACTTTAAACTTGCAATCTCAATTAGGCAATGAAGGGCAGTGTGCAAATAATAGCTCAAAACAAACTTTAAACTTGCAATCTCAATTAGGCAATGAAGGGCAGTGTGCAAATAATAGTTCAAAACAAACTTTAAACTTGCAATCTCAATTAGACAATGAAGGGCAGTGTGCAAATAATAGCTCAAAACAAACTTTAAACTTGCAATCTCAATTAGGCAATGAAGGGCAGTGTGCAAATAATAGCTCAAAACAAACTTTAAACTTGCAATCTCAATTAGGCAATGAAGGGCAGTGTGCAAATAATACCTCAAAACAAACTTTAAACTTGCAATCTCAAAACGACAATGAAGGGCAGTGTGCAAATAATAGTTCAAAACAAACTTTAAACTTGCAATCTCAATTAGACAATGAAGGGCAGTGTGCAAATAATAGCTCAAAACAAACTTTAAACTTGCAATCTCAATTAGGCAATGAAAGGCAGTGTGCAAATAATAGCTCAAAACAAACTTTAAACTTGCAATCTCAATTACGCAATGAAGGGCAGTGTGCAAATAATAGCTCAAAACAAACTTTAAACTTGCAATCTCAATTAGGCAATGAAGGGCAGTGTGCAAATAATAGCTCAAAACAAACTTTAAACTTGCAATCTCAATTAGGCAATGAAGGGCAGTGTGCAAATAATAGCTCAAAACAAACTTTAAACTTGCAATCTCAATTAGGCAATGAAGGGCAGTGTGCAAATAATAGCTCAAAACAAACTTTAAACTTGCAATCTCAATTAGGCAATGAAGGGCAGTGTGCAAATAATAGTTCAAAACAAACTTTAAACTTGCAATCTCAATTAGGCAATGAAGGGCAGTGTGCAAATAATAGCTCAAAACAAACTTTAAACTTGCAATCTCAATTAGGCAATGAAGGGCAGTGTGCAAATAATAGTTCAAAACAAACTTTAAACTTGCAATCTCAATTAGGCAATGAAGGGCAGTGTGCAAATAATAGCTCAAAACAAACTTTAAACTTGCAATCTCAATTAGGCAATGAAGGGCAGTGTGCAAATAATAGTTCAAAACAAACTTTAAACTTGCAATCTCAATTAGGCAATGAAGGGCAGTGTGCAAATAATAGCTCAAAACAAACTTTAAACTTGCAATCTCAATTAGGCAATGAAGGGCAGTGTGCAAATAATAGTCAAAACAAACTTTAAACTTGCAATCTCAATTAGGCAATGAAGGGCAGTGTGCAAATAATAGCTCAAAACAAACTTTAAACTTGCAATCTCAATTAGGCAATGAAGGGCAGTGTGCAAATAATAGCTCAAAACAAACTTTAAACTTGCAATCTCAATTAGGCAATGAAGGGCAGTGTGCAAATAATAGCTCAAAACAAACTTTAAACTTGCAATCTCAATTACGCAATGAAGGGCAGTGTGCAAATAATAGCTCAAAACAAACTTTAAACTTGCAATCTCAATTAGGCAATGAAGGGCAGTGTGCAAATAATAGCTCAAAACAAACTTTAAACTTGCAATCTCAATTAGGCAATGAAGGGCAATGTGCAAATAATAGCTCAAAACAAACTTTAAACTTGCAATCTCAATTAGGTAATGAAGGGCAGTGTGCAAATAATAGCTCAAACAAACTTTAAACTTGCAATCTCAATTAGGCAATGAAGGGCAGTGTGCAAATAATAGCTCAAAACAAACTTTAAACTTGCAATCTCAATTAGGCAATGAAGGGCAGTGTGCAAATAATAGCTCAAACAAACTTTAAACTTGCAATCTCAATTAGGCAATGAAAGGCAGTGTGCAAATAATAGCTCAAAACAAACTTTAAACTTGCAATCTCAATTAGGCAATGAAGGGCAGTGTGCAAATAATAGCTCAAAACAAACTTTAAACTTGCAATCTCAATTAGGCAATGAAGGGCAGTGTGCAAATAATAGCTCAAAACAAACTTTAAACTTGCAATCTCAATTAGGCAATGAAGGGCAGTGTGCAAATAATAGCTCCAATCTCTTTGCTGATGCTCTTCATGTTATCCTTTTCTACTACTGCCTCTCCAGTGTTGTCCAAGGTGCAACCTATACTTTTTTGTGACGGTTACATATCCCATTAATCTTTGATTTGCAATTTAACCTCCAAAATATTTTGCTAATTCGACTGTTAGTAACAGTCCTTTTGTATGACTGTAGTCACCTGTGGTAGAGTTACCATTTAAGAAAAAACATCCACTGAATATAATCTTCCCAGTACCAGCACACCAGTATGATACATCTCCAGTTCTTTTAACTATTTTACCCTACAGTGGGAGATTCAAGTACATGGAAGTATTTTTTTCCCTCCTGAAGTGTATTTATTTCTCTTTGTACTACATCTGTGATTATGGAATTAGTATATTTAACTAAAGAGACAGAGAGGAAACTTTTTTGGTACTTTCACCCATGTTTAGTGTATTTTTTATGAGTTTAAATTGTGACATATAGAATTGATATTTTTTGTGTCAAATTCGTGTAGGGTATTTCTTGCTTGCTATGTGCTAAGCACTGTTTTTAAATTGCAATGACTTCATTATGATGTGTTCTTTTTCAAACCTCTTTTGCTCTTATGAATTATTTCTGCTGAACCAATTTTGTTAACATGCATAACTAGCACAGTTACAAAGTCTAATATTCTCACTTTCACATGCTCTTTTTCTTTTTTATGCTTTTGTTGTTTATACATTGCATTTTCTGTTCACAAGTTTCTCCAAGTATAGTATGCAAGCTGATAATATCCATGCTTATAAGAGTGAAAGGGAGGGTCTACAAGATGGTAGTGAGACCAGCTATGTTAAATGGGTTGGAGACGGTGGCACTGACGAAAAGACAGGAGTCAGAGCTGGAGGTGGCAGAGTTAAAGATATTAAGATTTGCACTGGGTGTGATGAGGATGGACAGCATTTGAAATGAGTATGTTAAAGGTTCAGCTCAGGTTGGACAGTTTGAAGACAAAGCCAGAGAGGTGAGATTGTGTTGCTTTGTACATGTGCTGAGGAAGGATGCTGGGTATACTGGGAGAAGGATGCCAAGCATGGAGCTGCCAGGTAACAGGAAAAGAGGAAGGCCTAAGATAAGGTTTATGGATGTGGAGAGAGAGGACATGCAGGTGGTTGGTGTGACAAAGCAAGATGCAGAGGACAGGAAAAATGGAAACAGATGACCTGCTGTTGTGAACTCTAATGGGAGCAGCCGAAAGAAAAAGGAGATCTGTTGTTATTATATACTTACACTATTGTTTTATTTTTACCTGACTCACTTTCTGTAAATGAATACTGCTTAAAACTTAGTCTTTTCATTGTATGTTATGCATTGCATGTGTATGACAGTGAAAAATGTGTCCTTTGACTGCTGTAAGAATCTGTATGCATATTCTACTTAAGGAACCTTTTCTGCTTGGGTCTTCTGTGAAGATGTGATTTGAAGTTGTTGATGTTTTCAATAGTTCATAGAGAAGGAGGGAGAGAGTTCCATTTTTTGGCTAAGGGGAAGGACAGGAGGTGCCGTCCAGCAGGGTAGATTGATTTGTAGACTGTGATAAGATTTAGGTGGAAAGATCTAAGTGGCCTGTTAGGGGTGTATGGTTGTAGGATGTTGGAAAGAGCAGGGCATATAGTAGGGTTAAATAAAAATAAATAATAGCCTATGGACAGTAGTAAGTTGTAGGTAGTCGAGATGGTTGGGAAGTTCTAGCCAGTTAAGTAAGTGGAGGGCAGAGCAATGGTGGGAGGAGTATTTGGTTTTTATGGCAAGTTTGGAGATTTTATTGTAACAACTTTCCCTTTTGGAAGAGATGGAGGCAGATAGGTTAGTTAGAATAGGTGCACCATACAATAGAGAGGGGAGACGGTAGGTAGTGGTGAGGGTTTGTCTAGTAGAAGGAGTGAGATAGTGGATGTTTCTGTATAACAGGCTGAGTTTTTGATCTGTTTTCTTGATGTTTAGTTGAATATTGGTGTCAAATGTTAGGTGTTCATCTATGGTAACCCCAAGTAGTTTGGCATAGGGAATGATTTCTATAGTAGAATTGTTGTGATTTCTAATTTGAAAAGAATTTTTATCAAGAGGGGAGGATTTTGAGGGAAAGAATAGTAGTATTTTGGATTTGTTAGCATTTAGAGATAGATGATTTTGCAACATCCAGTCCTCAGTGGTGGAGAAGGCAGTTTGTGTGTAAGATTGAAGTTCTTAGAGGTTGGTGGCACAGCAGATTAAAGTGGAGTCGTCAGCATATTGTACTATTTTAGTATTTGGGATGGCAGAGTGAAAATCATTGACAAAGATTCTCCTTTCTTCTCCTTCTCCTTAAATTGTTTAACCTAAGTCTAGCCGCAGACTATGCACCAAATCCTGGTACTCTGCTGTGGTGATGCTCATCCCCAAGGGCAGTCCTGCTACTGACCATAGGAATTACAGACCAATCAGCCTTATGGATATGATTTCTAAAGCTATACTGCATATCACAACTAATATTAAATATATTAAAAGTTTCATTAAATATGACCACTTACAATCTGGCTTTGTCAAAGGGAGATCATGCCAGTTAAAATCTGTTAATTTATTTGAGAGGTTTGTACAAGTTGTCAGATGTTGTCATATTATTCACATAGCTTATGTTGATCTGGTTAAAGTAGTCCATACCACATACCAGAATTGTAAAGAAACTATCATCCTTAAACATATATCATTATTTGGTAAGATAGACTGCCAGCTGGCTGAAAGATGGATCCCATATAATTGGTATGGCAGGTTCCTCTTAAAATAGGGATAAGGTAACCAGCAGAATCTCCCAGGGGTCTGAGCTGGGTCTTCTCCTGTATGACATCTACTTCCTTGATTTCAAAAATGATAACCAGGATCTCTGGTTAAGCAAATTTGCAGATGTTAAAATGCTTGAGATATCCGTACACTTCAAAAAGAGCTTACTTTAGTTAACACTTAATATACAGAAAATAGGCATAAATTGAACACTAAAAAAGTGTAGTATCATTTTCTTGGAAAAGAAAATTAGTGACAGAGTACGGTATAGATAAAACAACTAATTAGTGACAGAGTACGGTATAGATAAAACAACTAATTAGTGATAGAGTACGGTATAGATAAAACAACTAATTAGTGACAGAGTACGGTATAGATAAAACAACTAATTAGTGACAGAGTACGGTATAGATAAAACAACTAATTAGTGATAGAGTACGGTATAGATAAAACAACTAATTAGTGACAGAGTACGGTATAGATAAAACAACTAATTAGGGACAGAGTACGGTATAGATAAAACAACTAATTAGTGACAGAGTACGGTATAGATAAAACAACTAATTAGTGACAGAGTACGGTATAGATAAAACAACTAATTAGTGACAGAGTACGGCATAGATAAAACAACTAATTAGTGACAGAGTACGGTATAGATAAAACAACTAATTAGTGACAGAGTACGGTATAGATAAAACAACTAATTAGTGACAGAGTACGGTATAGATAAAACAACTAATTAGGGACAGAGTACGGTATAGATAAAACAACTAATTAGTGACAGAGTACGGTATAGATAAAACAACTAATTAGGGACAGAGTACGGTATAGATAAAACAACTAATTAGTGACAGAGTACGGTATAGATAAAGCAACTAATTAGGGACAGAGTACGGTATAGATAAAACAACTAATTAGTGACAGAGTACTGTATAGATTAAACAACTTTACAAAACAAAAAGACAGTCGGGAACTGAGCACTTGGGTTGACAGTTCCTTCTCCTTTGATCATCATGTGGCAACTATTGTCCTTCTACTTGGCACAACTAATAGCCAAAATATTTTGCTAGATCCAAAGATGTTATCCTCCAATATTCAGCAGTGATTAAACCCATCATTCTGTATAGATTTCACATGACATCTCACCAAATCCAAAAAGTCTCAACAGTTTCTGACAAAAACACCTCTGATATTAAGAAGCTTATTTATCAGGAGAGACTCCCGAGAGGTGATCTACGCCTTGCTTACCTCGCATTAGAGATGTGGTGGTCCTTGACCTTCTATATCTCTCTAAGACAAACAGCTCAGCTAACATTAGAACCAAAGACCTTAACTTTCAACATGATGGAGAGAGAGAGAGAGAGAGAGAGAGAGAGAGATTCATTACCCAACACCTCTGCTTCTCTGGAAAAGCTTCCTCTGCCAGTAAAATAATTTGATCTATCTTCCATCAGATTAAACGTGGATGACTGGCTAGGTGCCCTGTTTATCCTGGTACTAACTGTACTCTCCCTACTTGAGAAGTAAGGCAAAGCCCGACAGTGGACATTAGCAAGGTATACATGTTTTTAGATTAAAATAGCCTTGAAACTCCTATGAATCCTTTGAATGTCAGACACTATGTTCATTTTTCTTTTCTTCTTTTCTTTTTTTGAATCCCATTTTTGTATACAGTGCCTGCTGATCTTCAGCTCCCTGTCAGTCAGTGACCTGTTTGTTCCCTCATCACTGTGGCGCAGAGTAAGCTGAGAGGCAACACCATTTAGACAAGCATTGGGTTGATTCACATATTGTTTTACCTTAGCCTTACACCTCTGTATATATTCAATTCCACAAGGGGAAGGTGGAACATGTAAAGGGTAATTATGCTGGGTAGTCCCTCACTTCTGATAGAGATATATGCCAAGTAACCACAATCACCAACTTCAAGGCACATTAGATAGCTTCCTCATCTACATCAAGAGAAAGTATACTTTGCTCTTGTGTTTGCTGGGCATGCTTAATCCTACATCCACCTGTAAAATAGGAGCAGGCCACACCCCTTCACTCCTTCCCCTCCCTGCTTAACTTCTCAAGTGCTGGAGTTGCTACTTGAACCCCAGTCACCTGGATCAATGTCAGGGCTTCATCTGTCTGTGCCATTGAGCCATGGATCTCTTTCTCTGTGTGCCGTGGATGTAGTTTTAAGAGGGAATGGTAGTTAGTACGTCACATGAGAATGTCCACCATGTTTAATATAACAGGTCTCTGTAAGGGGACAATGTGGGATTAATGCCTCCATTAAAAATAAGCATGCAAAGGCATTGTTGATCATTTCTTATACTCTGCACAACCACTAGTTTTTTTTTTTCTCATGAAGATAGCTAAATACATACAGTGGACAGGGATGTCTAGATAACAACCATCTGTCACTGCATGCTATACTCTATGGCTGCATAAGGCTCTAACATACATCAAGATGGTACTTCATGGGAATACGTTATTGATATGACTCACATTGTTCATTCGATAATATTGCCATTTCACAGAGGAAGAAATAGAACAGTATGCAGGTGACGATCGACTAAAATGAGAACAAGCTGTGAAATCCAAAACTGGGGGTCTGTCTTAGAACACCGAACATTCAAAATTTCGAGTGTTCTAATATCAATCCATTTTCAGCGAATGCTGAAAATATCAAAGAAACAGAAAAACTAATGTTTTCCTAGGGAAAGAATTCAGTTGTCAGTTTCTGTTGCTTCAGTATTTTCAGTGCTGTGGTGGAAAGTTACAGGTCAGGTTCAGGTAAGTGTGCGATTGTGTGGATGTGAGGGTTAGGGCGGGTTAGGTGAGTTAGGGTTAGGGCGTGGGTCAGGTAAGTGTGTGATTGTGTTGATGTGAGGGTTAGGGCGGGGTAGGTGAGTTAGGGTTAGGGCGCGGGTGAGGTGACTGTGAGATAGTGACGGACTTTAGGGTTAGGGTATGAGTCAAGGTAAGTGGATAGTTAGTAGTGTATGTATAGTTTAGTGTAGGGTTAGGTGTATGTGTGTGGATTGCTGTTTGTTTGGTGTGCTTGTGTTGTGTGCATGTGTTTTGGAACAGCAATTTTTTTCCCTAGGAAAAAATTCACTGTTCTGTATGTTCGATGTTTTAAATTTTTGATTCATAGTGCTCGATATTAGAACACTCAAAATTTTGAACGTTCAGTGTTCTAATATAGACTCCCAAAACTGAAGCCACTTGATTTACCACAGCAGAACATTATAAGAGCAACTAGTACTCAAAGAACCAAAAGCTATATAAAAATAAATAAAAAAAAATCTTTAATAGGCAATAAAATAGGTAAGAGCTTTCGCAGTTAATAACACCACTTCATCAGACCAATAAAACAGCAATTAAAGTCATCATATGGCTCTTATTCCATTCTGTCGTAGTGTATCGAGTGACTTCAGTTTTGAACATTACCGAGCCAAGCATAAAAGCACAGAGCCCTTCAAATGTGGGACAGAGAACCATCATTATATTCTGCATTGTGTTTTGCCTCTTACTAAGGTTATATCCACATATTCTGTACATAAACTTATCTGTTCTGGCTACAGACTAAATCCTTGAAATGACATATATATGTGGTAAGGTAGTAGGCAACTCAAAAGAAACATAGTTTTCAAAAGAACTATGCAATTTGTTAAAAGCAAATTTTACAGCAGAAAAAAAGAAAGCAAATCAAACTTCACGATGTAGGGACACTTGCAAAGCATAATCTTGAAATAATGCAGTGTGAATTCTGTTTCCAACTTTTTTAAAGAAAAAACACCAAAAGCAAAAAAAATATGCTGCTATTGCCATATTAACTGTGCGTTTTCATTTCCAAAGCCTTCAGTCAGAGGCAAACATGAGCAAATGTCACTTGAAATAAATCATCCAAGCTGAGCTCCCTGGGGTATACAGATTTCTTTGCTGTACCACTTTTGCTGAGTTTGGTATAAATTATGAATCTTTCTGTACTGCAGTAAATATAATCAGTTTAGATTAAGACTGAGAACATTTCAATAAAAGGAAAAATAGTGATTTGAAGAATGTCAAAAGTTTGTAGAGCTTACTCTTTCTTGTAAGACACATTCCCAGAAAATCAGTGCTCCACTGTTTCAGTGTTTCCATAGTTAATACAGCAATATTACCTTAGAACTTAGTGTCACAGTAAAAATTTGCACACATCTAGACTATGTTCGCTTGTCATTGGCACTCTTTCAGAAGCATGTCATTTCTTACTTCAGCTTGTTGTCAGTATTAGATTTTTGAGAGCATAATTCTAATTAATTCCGTCGAATGCTAATGGACAGATACATTCACTGCACAAAAATATCCAATAATTTTTTCTTATTATGTAATAAAAATCAAAATTTCCTAATAAATCCAATAAATATTTTGAAGTTTAGGAGAACAAATTATTTAGTTTATGAAAGATTAATCTGTTGGCATTTAGGTTAAAGAAAGATTCATTGATGACCATTAAATTGTAATTTTTGAGAAAACATCAATGAATCTAAACTGTTGCTTAATGATTCTGTTTGACATTATTAATCTAATCCATCAATGCATCTCAGAATTGAATCTCTTAGGTGTAAATCAGGTTAATGGCATTTTCTTGACATTAACTCTTACAATATGCATGACATAGTGAAGGGCACATGAATTTCTTTGCACGAAGACAGTACATTTTCAATAAGAGGGAGTAATGTTTTATATATCTGTACACATATATATATATATATATATATATATATATATATATATATATATAGAGAGAGAGAGAGAGAGAGATACATAGATAGATAATAGATACATCTGTTAGGGGCATTCATAGGATCTATATCTAGGTTTCCTATGGTTCTGCACTTTAATGAGACAATTAAGGCTCTGAGCTGCTAACATGCTTTTGTTCAAGATTTGATTCCCTCTTTCCCCATTTGCCTACTCTGTGACTCTCAGCAAGTCACTCAGCCAGTCAATTCTCCTGGTGTACCTCTGAAAAGAGAATTTTGCCTAGTATATTTACATGGTTAACAAATGAATACAAAAATAAATTATTAAAAATAATTGTAGGCTCTGATAACAGAGTCTGTGTTCATGTCTTAGAAGGGACAAAAATTGCCATAGAAAAATGCAGTGGCTATAGTAAAACATCAACAAATTAAACCGTATAAATATAGATTACAAAGTAGTAAGTAATTTTAGGGAAAAAAATAACATGTCATTAGCGTTGTAAATAGATTTATTTATTTCATACAGGAAAAATGTGTCAAATGTAGCTACAAAAACAGAGAAAGCAGTAACGTTCAAGAAAGTAGCTGCAGAAAAAGAGGGCATAATGTGAAGTCTGATTGGAACAAGTGTAACACACAGGCATATTAGCAAGCTGGGAGGAATGAACAGTCTTATATGGTGTTCTATGGCATCTTCGTACTAAAACGTTTTTCAGTGATCTTGTTTTTAACCTTTGCTGCATTCTATTTCTATCCCTTCTTCTGTATTAACATACAGCTACACTTGCATTTTTGTTACTGTTTTCATCTCCCGTGTTCCTATCTTTGCCTTCTCTCTCAGTGTATCTGACTTTCCTTCTCTCCTTTCTTGCTCTTCTTTCTTCACTCTTTCCCTCTTTTCTTTGTTGCTCATAGGAAATGTTCTTCTCTTCAGTTTTCATTCTGCTCATCCTTCCTTATATCTTCAAACACACGTGCGCATGCACCCACACACACACCATACGTCTCAAATGTTCAGAATTTTGTGTTTTTCTGGCAAATTACTGAGAACTGAAGTCACAATATAATGACAGACATTTGAGTTTCAGACTCTGTATCCTTCTGAAAATCCATGTAAAAACAGTTATTCAAGCAATTTTCTAGGTTAACAAGAACGATATTTAAAAATCTGTCCCAGATTTTGGTTATTTATAGCACTCCCAATTGATTTTTGCCTTTAATCAGAATTTCTATGTTAAAAAGTTGGAGGTATGACTCGCGTGCACACACATACATATGAACATGTGCACACACACACACACACACACACACACACACACACACACACACACACACAGACACACACACACTATATATATATATATAGAGAGAGAGAGAGAGAGAGATCTAGCACTCAGTACAATATCCATTAGGCCAATGTCTTCTTAAACTCACAAACCTGTTTTACTTAATCAAGCTTCATCACTTTGGTCAGATCTTTATACTCATTTGCACAGCTTCTAACCTACAAAACCTTCAAAACCTTCAACAATTACTCAAGATTTCTTTATGTCCATAGAATCATGGTTGCACAACTCATACCAAAAATGAAACTACTACTTTTCACCCCTGAAACATTCTCCCAAAGCAAAAGTCATGCCAAAAATCACAGTTAAATAACACCATAATTGAACAGATCCCTAACAGCAAACTCTTAGGAGTCACAACTGATGACAACTTGAAATTTGACCTCCACTTCCAAACTGTTTTCTTGGACCTTCTCTGCCTTTGGAGCTACTTGGGCATCTGCTCTGATGTCTTCATTTTTTCAGTTGTACCATATTGTACATCCTACCACCTGTCTCAGGTACTTCATCAACTCTAGCTTCCTCAACTGTTCTTACTGCTCAAGTTTTTGTACCATACATTAGTACTGGTCACACAACTGCGGTGGTGGTGCTGCGGTAGCGTTGTCGCCTTACAGTAAGACATTGTGCTGTTTGATTCTCAGCTAAAGCATTTTCTGTGTGGAGACATGCGTGAATGGGCGTACCTTCGTTGAAGGTTGTGTGTCAGGGCTTGCAACTCGGCACGTAAAAAAATCTACTGCCAATCATTAGCGGACTGGAGTTCTGCTGTGGTGACCTCTAACCGGGAAAAGCCAAAAGACACAACAACAACAGCAGTACACATCATCTGCATAATGCAACTTTGTTAATCTGTCCCCTTGACGAGTTTGTTAATGTAGTCCATACCCAATATGAACAGCAGCGGGCTCAGAGTTGAACCTTGATGCACAGCCACTCCCACTTCGAACCGTCTCTGAGTCCAAACACTGTTCTTCCTTGTACCATTAGGTCCTTGTTTGTAGCCCGCACTTATTCAACCAATGTTTCTGGGACTTCAAATCATCAAAAGATTACCCAAATCAGCTTTCTTGTGACTTTCTGATATGCTTTCTCCAAATCTAGGAATGCTCAGCTGGAATCTTTCCTCATCGCTAGCTTCTTCTCAACTATCTGTCTAATGCAAACATCGGGTCAGTTGTGCTGCATCCTGATCTGAATCTGAACTGCTCATTTCCCATCTTATTTTCTACTACTCAGAGTATTCATTTATCAATCAGCCTCTCCCGAACTTTCATGCAGTGTGACAGGAGTTTGATACCTATATGCTGGCCTCAGTTATGAATATCCCCTTTGTTCTTGTACATTGATAGTAGTATGCTTATTTTCCTGTCATCTGAGAGACACCTTTCTCTCCATATTGCTGTGATTATCATCAGAAGCCATTTTCCCCCTAACTTACTCAACATCTTGTGACCTCATCTGAACCTGATGTTTTCCGCTGGCCTCACTTTCCTTAGTGCTGTTCTTACTTCTTCTAAATTGGGCTCCTCTTCTTCTTTCACTATAGTCTATGTCTGGGGCAGTGCAGCTTCTGTGGGGTTTTCATCACTCACAAATGACTGTCATAAGGTTGTTGCCAACATCCCATATGAAGGGTGTATGATGACTATCTTCTTTATCTTTCTGTCTTTTCCTTTATGACCAGATAGCATTTATTTGTGCCATCTACCTAGTCACTTTCCAGAAGATGGTAGAGAGCCTGTGATGACTTCTTCTTCAGTACTGCAATTCCTCTCTTAGTCTCTTTGTTAGCTAACTAGTATTCCTTCTTAGCCTGGTCCATATTTTCTATTTTCCACCTTTTACTGCACTCCTTTCTTTTGATGATTTCCTGGACTTTTGCATTCCACCACTAGCTTTCTCTATTTACCTTATTTCCATACCCGGCTCAACCACACCTGTGTTCCATAGTCCTGACATTTGCTGTTCTGAGGCACTGCCACTCTTCGTCAGCCCCACCTATTTTCTGTTCTTTCTGAGGTACTAGAGCCCTAAGAATGTCCTTGAACTGTCTTTTGCTTTTTCTTCGGTCAACTTTCAGGACTTCATCCTAGTCTCTGTTGACCTTAAAGCCTTCTCTGCCCACTGTTTGTAGCTGATTGTGGCAACCAGTGTTCTATGCTGTGGCCTGACTGTTTCACTAGAGATGACTTTACAATCACTAATTCTACCCCGGTGCACTTTCCTTATTAGGAACAAGTCTACCTGAGTTGCATGTTGGCCACTCCTGTATGTGATCTTGTGACTGTCTATCTTGCTGAACCATGTGTTGGCTACCATCAAACCATTTGCCAGACAGAAGTGTATAATGGCCTGTCCATTTTTATTCCTGCTGCCCAACCCACATGGGCCCAGGCAGTCCTCATATCCTCTTCTGCCTGTCCCAACATGTGCATTTAGATACCCCATTATCAGTGCTGCCTGAAGGCACTCTTTTCCCTGTCTGTCACACCCCTGCTGTGGGGCATAGGCTGAGATTATGACTACTGCCCTATCCTTACACTGGAATCTGAGTGCCACGAATGAGTCTATCATTAATTCTGATGAGATCCCTTACTGTCCTCTGAAGCCTCTCCATCACCACAATTCCCACACCATTTCTAGTCTATCCTCCTCCTGAGTAGTAGACTATGGATCACAAGACATGTGGCTTTGTTACTCTGCTCTTCCATCTTGTCTACTGGATACACAGTATTTTCAACTTCCTTTTTACCATCATGTCATCCATTTCTAAGCTCTGTTTGTTAGTGAACCTATACTGTCTGCAGCAATTTTTATTCCATGTCTGGCAGGTTGACTGCTTTTTAAGTCCATCTTTCACTCAGCAGAGCTATCTCAGGTAACCATGTAACTTATTGACCCAGGGCTGCTGGGCATTTTTTATGGTGGGCACAAACTGAGCAATAGAGAACATACACCTCTCTCACCATTAACATGTTTCCTTGGCATAGGTCTGTGTAGGCCAAGTCTTCAAACCACTTATACAAATACCCATACCTACTTTTGGCAACATTAGTCTACATGACAAAATCACCTAGAGCCAATTTGTAAAATGTTGAGTGGCTAGCTGTAACACAGCTCACATTCTGCAGTCTGACTTCTCTTATTTAGAGGATACTGCACACCACAGTTGATGCCTAAAGTGGTTAGTCTATACATCTCTTTCCCCTGACAGGCATCATCTAGAGTTCATGCTGCTGCCCACAATTCCATTCCTATGTGATTCTGAGATGGAAGCATTCAGCATGTTTTTGTTAGGTAGGAGGAACCCCACAGAGACACAGGGAGAACATGCAAACTCCATACAACTATTAGCCAGAGGTCAGGATCAAGCCTTGTAGCTTGTGTATGGGAGGCGAAGACCTTAGCAATTATGCCAACTGTGTCTGAATACTACAATAGCTAGTGTACCCAAGATAAAAGTAATAAAGTACTGAGAGACTGTGCAGTAAGTATAGAAAAGGTAGATATACAGAAAACAGTGCCTGGTATTAAAAGATAGAAGCATGAGCGTATATATAACTTTACATAGAGTTGTACATGAACTTGAAGCTTGTCATGAAATGCTTGTATATACAAACCAATCATGTAGGTGTATGTACATTAACTGCATACAATTATACATTTACTTTTTGCAATATACACAACTGAAATGTAACTATACCTATATAGAGATATTAATAAGTCATTTTGGCAGATAAAAGTCGATCTCTATTTAAGAGGTAAATGGGATATACTTAGTTGTATCGGACTTTGTTATGGTCTTTGTAGAAGTAAGATAATTTTAAACCTGTGCCATGTAGACAATATAATAACAAGTATATCACAGTATAACAGTTTAACAAATACAACAGTATAATAAAGTAATGATGTGCAGTTATTAGTTTGACAGGGAATAGTTAACTGGTCATTAATAGATCCTTTTTCCCCATAATATGGGCGACAAGGACAAGGAATATTATGACATAAGTATGTTCAGCTCAGCGTAGTCAATCAACCAGTGTGTTCTTTGGGAGGTAGGAAGGAACTGGAGTACCCAGAGAAGCCTCATGTAGGAAAACAATCAGAACTCTACACAGATAATGACCCAATGGTCAGGATTTAACCCTGGACCCTTGAGGTAGATATCTTACTACTAAGACACTCTGCTTTGTAGAAGTTCTTGTCTTTGGATCTACAGATTGCCAGTTGTCACTGAACATCATGTATGTTATTTTGCATATAAATGCACAGAGATGACATAGGCAATTCCTTTGTCTGTTTTATATATGAATCATTTTTATGGCAGGGCATTCTTCAACATCCAGAATGTTCAGTATGATTGGTGTCTAGTGGCCCTTACCTACATCTCTCTGGAAACATGCTCCAGTCTGTGCTGCTTACATTGTATGATGTGCTGCTAGATATCTTTTTTTTTCCTTGTAAGCAGCACTTCTTGTTACAGGAATATGTTGTTATAGGCAGTGTCACAGGAGGCCACCTAAGTAAATAGAGCAAAGCTGAAATCAGTGATTGCAGATAACAGAAGGAGGGGTTCAGATACCCCCTCCACCCCAGCAATGGCATGTTAATTATTTTAAGTAATATTAAAAATAGATAGGTAAGAAAAACTTGCGTATTGCAAACCTTAAAAATGCTTAGAATGTGATGCTCAAAGTCAGCAGGCCATGCAATGTAGTACTCAAGTATTGAACGCAGTTTTTAAGGAAGTGCTAGTGCTTTTTACCAGTAATAAGTAAGTCTTGTCCACGTGAGTAGGCAGTATTGCACTGTTAACATCTTGCCTTAAAACACTTGAGAAGAATGATAATTATAGAACTGAATGTTTATGTATGTATGTGCATGAATGTTTTTTATGAAAGTATGTGATGTTGTTCATTTCTTTCTTTAGCCAAATGTTGTTCAATTGTCTTTTTCCTCTCTGTACCACAAATATATATATTATCCAAATCAGAACTATACTTATTTAACGATGTACCATTTTCTCATTTTTTCTACACCCAATTCTTTAGCTACCCTTTTATTCCTCAATACGCATCCTGCAAGTTAGTACACTATTTTGATGGCACTTTAATGGTGTACTGCTTTTAATTTCCCCTCATCTTTTCCTCCTTCTGCCTCCACCATTACCAATCATTCAAACCAGTATACAAACCTCAGTGACAACTTAATCATATCTACCTTGTGGGGAGATCTACCATTTGACAAGAGTTCTTCCATAAAATAGAATCTCCCCTGTAACAGCTATCTAACTTAAGCTGTCCTCAGTTTGTCCCATTTGTTTAATGCACTGTAGTATTGCAGCATGTTTGGCTACTTTTGTTCACCCTTGCATTGCAGGTACTTGCCTTTCCCTAATGATGTGCATTCATGCATATAATATATTTTAGTAAGTGGTCCCCATATGGAGGATTTCCAGGAAAGCTTGTCTCCTGGCAAAAAATAAAATGTATATACATGTATGTTTATACACTATCACTGACCGGTTCCGTAGGTGTATTTTTCACAAAGTTTAAATCATTAGCTTTATGGTTGTTGTACTGGGTTTCCCATTCATCTATGCAACAGCTACTTCTTTACTAAAATGCTACTTTTTCTGGATGACAGTGTGGCTGGTTACTATGTTTGTTGTGTGCGGAAGTGTTGTAGATATAAGCTGTTGTTTTCAGCTGTTTTACTTTAAAGCACTGACATAACGGGTGCAGTACCCTTGATATAAATGCAGTATCTTGGTCAGTCAGTACCTCCTCATGAACTCCTTCTGTGTAGAATGACAGTTCCCTTGCCTTTAAACAACATTATCTTTGCATATTGGCACTGCTTCTGTAAATTCAATAGCCTTGTCCATTATGATCAGCCTGTACTTATACCCATTGCTGGACTTTACTAATGGACCTAAAATGTCCATAACAATGTGTACAAGTGATACTTCTACAATAGGCCTTGAGATCAAGAGAATTTTATATTCAAGGTGAGGTTGCTTTCTGGTATTCTGGATAAAAAGCAGAGAAAGTTTTATATCCTTTTCATTGCATATAGCCTGTACCATCTGACTAATACTCTTGCATTAGTTTTGCCTATTCTTAGGTGATCTCATAATATATGACTATGGGGTATCTTCATTACTCCTACTACTACTAAGGATCTAGTAAGTAATGCAGAATATCTTAACTTTCTTTTTACTTATTTTGTATAAGAGTCCATATTTTAACTCAAAAATAGGGATAAGAAGTTATGGAAACATTGTGCTCAATCTTCCCCTATAGCCTTTGTTATGTTGTCTACTGCCCTACTTCAAGAGCTATGTTTCTATTGTGCCTTTGTAAAGCTTATGTGGCCTGCCTCAAAATCTGCTAACTTAGGGGTTTCTTCTTCATGTTATTGCCTTGAGGTGGAAGGTGCAGACTCCCTCCCTAAAACTGTGGCACTGGAACTTCTTCTATGAATTCACCCTCAAAGAGGTAGCTCCAAATAAAAAAAAAAACACTTTCTGCTTTACTTTACAGAGAGCTTGAACCTCTCTCCCTTCTAAAAGTACAACACATTTCAATAGATTAGTTATAATGCAGTGATACAAAGCAGATTCAGTATAGCTATACTTCATAAAAACAATGTCATTTAAAACATGTAGTTAGTTTTCACAATTCTACTAGTGGCCTTCTTTTCAGTATGGAACTTAGTGTGACTGCCCTCTCTTCTCGTTTATAACAAAGCTGGTCTTATAACAAAGCTGGTCTTTCTTTCAGAGAAGAGTGTGCATTTCATACTGAAGGTATAGCTTTGGAAATAGATAATTCATTTTTAAACAATGTGCCTTAATAGCAAGTATCCTGTTAAAGAAACTAGCTTATAACATTTCTTGGGATCACTTTGTAGTACCCATTTTTCTTATATCCCCTAGGCAAAGCTTTTTAGTATTGTTTACTGCTAAAATTAATTTCATCAGGATTAAGCCAAGTCCCTAAAATATGCTTTAAATCATGCATGTGTGTACTTGCCAGTTTATCTACATTAAAACTCCAGTTAGGAAATTCTCTGTTGGTTCTACCTCAGAGGTTATACCAGTTCTAACTAAACGTTGTTCCTTAAGCTGATCATCCATGCTGTCAGTCTCATTCATGTCCATGTACATTTTTACTGCCTTAATTGACAGCTGGAATGACAGTTATCTTGCCCAGCCTACTTGGCTTCAGTTAGCTATTGTGGCTTATCACTCAAATGTTACTAAATAAGACTCCAGGTCATCCTGTCTAACTAATTTCTTCAGAGGCAGTACAGTTTTTGGGGTTGGCAGCAGTTTTAGTCATCTGTTATTGCAGCTTCAACAGTTATTGGCCACTCCAGACTTCTGAATCCATGATTTTTCCTAGTAATTTTTCCACGGCTGCAGACTCTTGTTAACCATGCCAAAAACACAGCAGTTACAGTACAATGGGGAATTTATTTAAGATATAGCAAAAGTATGCTAAGTCCACCCTGATATTTCTGAGTGTGTTTTGTCTCTTACTCCGCTCTATATTTCCATTTTTATATTTGCTGTAACTAGATTATGAATGAAAGTGGACTCACATGACAAAGTTTCCTTACCTTATATAACCAAACAAAAACAAATTAAAAAAATCAATTGATGTGACTAGTTACTAAATGAAAATAGCACAAATATACTAACTTATCTCCCTGTTAGTATATACTAAATAAAGGTGCACATTTCTAATACCACCTGTTAATATATAGGTGCACAATTGTAATCCCACCTGTTAGCATAAATCAAATAAAGGGTGCACAATCCCACCTGTTAATGTATACCAGTAAAGAGAGTGCAATTCTAGTTCCACCAAACTGTTAAGTATTAGACAGGAGTGCAGATTTCTAATTCCACTTAATTGTAAACACTTACAAATTAGGGGTAGACAGGTCTAAGCTCACCTAACTGTTAATGTGTGTTATTCGGACCTATGTTCAGCCATTGAATGCAATTTGCATCTAACGGCTATTCCCTGAACATTAAGCATTGAACATTACTTTTATCGAACAGGCATATCTCCAAAAATAAAATCATCAAATGGCCATAGTTGGCCAACATAATGGAACCAAAATGTACTACTTACTTACTTATTGGTAAATTAACTATAAGAAAACCTAACCTTTCCCCAATTTAGTGTAACCTTAGATTTGTTATATATAATTAGCGGGGGTGTATGGGGGGTTGTGAGTGTGTGTGGAGTGCAGCCCCTTACATAAGTGATGGCCACTGTTAAATTAATCAGCCCCTTTGTAGTTTGCTTGCATAATAATTAATTATATTACTACAGCTTTTATATTGTCCCAGATGAAAGGCAAATGAACATAATTCAGAAACAATCAGAGCTATATCTGGAGCATTATATTATTAATAGTAAATAAGTAAATATTCCGAGTATGGTTTATTTGTAGCACATTGCACAAACTGTACAAATAGCCATCAGATTCACGTGAGATCCTTTAGCCTTTCACCACCCTTGCCATGTATTGGAGGTTATGACTAGCAGAGGAGGAATTGTATTCAGGCTGATGTGGACTGCCCTAATGTGGCAGATGATGAGTACACAGTTGTTCACAATGCCAGACACCATGCATATGCACTACTTCACATGCTCAGTCCAAGCTATGTCATATGCTACTTGGTGACGATGTGCTAAGCAAGTCATTTGCTACTTCTTATGTCCACGTGGCAACACTTAGCTTCTGCTTAATGTCAGTGGCTCTTACTGTCTTCTTTCCCCCAGAACAAGAAACAAGTGTCAGCCATTCACTTCAGCCCTTCCTGGCCAACTTCACATATGCCTGGATCACTCACCATTTCCAAGTGCTTTGGGTCATTGACAAGGCTTTATCCCTCAGGCACAGATACTCGATCAGCACTTATCATCTGTGGAGACAAAGTATTATACCTAAAAAGATTAGTCTGACAGGTTTTGCATGGCATATAACAAATGTTTAGAAAGTGATTTTGACTATTAGTCTTGATGGTTTAAAGACTATTGGCCACAACTCCTGGTTCTATACAACATACTAGAAATATGCCCTGTATCTTAAAAATGGCATGCAGATCATTTGTAGCAAACAGAAAGCAGGAACATATTTTGATCACATTTGGCAGCAGTCCTGGGCTTCTCATTGAGAAACCCTTCTGCAAGCCCAAGGCTTTTCATAGACATTCAAATGTACTGTTGAGATAAAGCTGACACACAGAATATATGAAAAGCACCACAGCTATGTTTAGCTAGCTAACCTGCTTTCCTTTATGCTTCAAATAAGGAGTCCCAAGAATGCTTACCTAAATCAACTGTAGTCATTATTACAAAAGCACCAAGATGTTGTAAACTATCAACACATATTTACTTAATAAACATACCCAGTTTTAATTTGAAAGTTTGACTTTTTGTGTTAGATGTTGTCCTCGTTAAGACTTTCTCATAAATGTTGCAACCTTAAAACATAAGAAGCAGTGACTGTGTTAAGCTACTTAGTTGTTGTGTACAAAACTCTGCTGATAAGTTCAGACAGGTCTGAATAATAACTTCAGATTGAAAAGAAGCAATTTATAAAATGGCTTAATTTTGGGTCCTGTCAGACTTAATACAGGTTGTAGTGTGCTGTGATGTTTAATTAAACAAAGACTGTGGAATTATCTTTAGTATTAGGATAAAATTAGAACATATAAATTGTCTATAATATGACCAAAGCTCTAATAATAGCATAAGCTTTGATACGCTCACTGCTGGTGCTCAGATTTGGCACATTCATCTGTAATTATTTGTGCATTTTTATCTACTTTTACCTTATGTGACACATAGTACTCTCAGTTTTAAATAGAAATGTACTAGTTTTAAGGTATTAATCATAAGAAACAGTTAAGCATGAACAGATGAAATATATTCCATTATATGTCACTGTTTGCATTCCTATTACATGTTTAAGTATCTGTCCTTCTCTGCATCATGTCACTAGATTTTCTTGGGCTGTGGTATCACATATTTTAATCTCAAGGTCTAGAGGTACTATGCATGCTCTCCTGTTTGGGTAATCTCACCTCCTTTGTGTTATACTTGATGCTTCCTAGAGTACTTATCCTTTTTGTTTAGTATTTCATCTTAACTTTTGAAAGACATAACCTATGAGTGTGAAAGGACCTAAAACAGTCATGAATGCTACTGAGAGGTTATTTCATTTTCTATTTCTGTAAGCCGTAACATGTTCTTTTTAAAGCCATTTCTCTTGTATTCCAGATGGACTAACTACAGTTATTGGATGGTTACTCTTCTGATGTAATAAATTCTAGTAGTGCATTCTTGTATTCTACCCCCCGTCTGGTTTAGGGTAGGGGTGAGAGATGACAAAAACGAAGTTAACCCAGTCTGTAAAATAAAACAACGAGGTAATTATTCCCAGCCATTTGATAAACATTTAGTGATTTTTTGACACCTTTTAGAAGCACTAAAGTGCATTTTCTTAAAAAATATATTTTTAGAAGATTGTACTGTTTACCAATAATTTAGTACATAAATTATTAACTTTGATTCAATGTCCATTCCATCCTAGGATATTATTAAGAAAAAAGTTTCAATAGTTTATGTGGACATCACTGTAACTGATCGTCCTTGTTTAAGGGATATTGCTAATGCACTTATAACAGAGAAGAGAGAAGTAGATCTCTGAACTTAGCAAATAACATCATTCACTGAATATGTGGGGGGTGATCTATTACTATGTAAAATAACCAGTGCTGCACTTCCAGACCATGGTACAGATTTTTTAAAACTTTTTGTTGATTCTTTAAGGCTGAATAAAAACGTATTCAGAATACATATGCCATTATACAGTAATAGAGTCTAAAAGCCATTGAGCATTCTGTCTGTGTGTGTGTGTGTGTGGGGGGGGGGGGGGGACTTTGTTTTTCTTATGCTTAATGATAAGGGTAATGCTGATCTCATTCATGCTTAACTTTGGTTGCAGCCTTAAAAGTAATATCCTGAAACATTAGTGATTTATGTAGCCCAGAGAAAAGAACAACGAACAATGAACTGTTTCACCATCTTAAGTTTATCCAACCATATGTGGTCCTTCTTCAGATGATATATCTAACCCTTTCTGAACATCTTAAGTTGAAAAGGGGAGAAAGTTCTTTCTTTCTGATTTGGAGCTCTGCTCATTTGGAACACTATGTAAATAGGGGTTGCAATATTAGATATAGATGTAATTACTTATTTCAGTGATTCCAAAGACAATATAAAATGATTTTGTATTCATTAAGGTGACTATACATATACTCTTAGTTTGTTATGCCTTTCTCTTTGTAGAATTTCACAAGTTATTTAAGTCATTTAATTAACAGATAATAGCATTGGTAAAGTAATTTTGGCAGATGATTTTCATTTCAATAATACAGGTTTTAGATCATAGTGAACAGTTTAAAATTGACTCTCTTAGCAGCATTAATGGCACACCTCTGGAAGTTTGCACAGAGGGTCAAACCTGATCTGCTTTTTTAGTTTAGGGTTTAATTCCCTCAGCCTTCAATTGCCTTCTGTGACTCTGGGCTCCTGAGTCCCTAGTCAAAGGTGTCACTCTTCTTATGTGCATTAAGAAGACATCGAAGCTTGGGTGTTCATTTAAGTAGTTTATTGTATACAAATACATCAGGATGGGTAACAGGAGCATTAAATTTAAAATGGACTGTCTAACAAACTGACTGACTACATACTTGCATGCTAACACTCTGGCTGCTCACTCAAAATGGCACTCTTGTTTGCACATGCTCAGTACTTATATGCATGTGCTGACTCACTGGAAGGCTTCTTAAAGGTATATCACACGCACTGATCTACATCCTCCCTCTTTACTGAGCTGTCTCATATAAACAGTGACATTTTAATAGGCATGTAATTATAACAGATAATAGCATTGGTAAAGTAATTTTGGCAGATGATTTTCATTTCAATAATACAGGTTTTAGATCATAGTTGTTGTTGTGTCTTTCGGCTTTTCCCGGTTAGGGTTCGCCACAGCGGAACTCTGATCCGCTAATGATTGGCAGTAGATTTTTACGTGCCGAGTTGCCGGCCCTGACGCACAACCTTCAGTGAAGGTACGCCCATTCATGCATGTCTCCACACAGAAGATGCTCTAGCTGAGAATCGAACAGGACGTCTTACTGTGAGGCGACAATGCTACCGCAGCACCAGATCATAGTGAACAGTTTAAAATTGACTCTAATAAAGAATAGCAACAGTCATGTCCAGGTTGCCGTGTAACTGGAAGTAGATTTCAAGATGCGACCTGATCTTGTGATGTAATACTTAGGACTGGGAGGGACAGTCACTGGGGAATGTTCTGCTTGAGGAGTTTCAGGGATTTTCTCAGAAACAAGGATTGCTGACGGAAAGTTCTCTGGAACGGGAACATTGGACAAGTCACTCTGAGAACTAGAGTCTTTGCCACAGGCAAGATGCTGTAACACTGGTTTGGACACTGGTAACAAATGATTCCATTTTGGTCTGGATTCCACTCCTTTGTGATTTCACTATGTACAAGCTCAGCTCTTGACACAAACTTTTCACAAATCCGATGCGATCAAAACCTTTTGACGTCTGCATCCTCATTATCTCCCCTTTTGGAAAAGAACAGAGTGGTTTGTTGGTTTTATCATAGTAAGACTTCTGGGACAATTTTTTTTTCAACAGTTGAGTTTTTACTTCTTTGTTGTTCTTAGCTCAAGGAACCAATAAATTACTGCTGATTGGCAGTGTGGTTCTGCTTTGTCTTGACATAAGTCTCTAGGCAGGTGATCAAGATGATTATCATCACAAGGAATGTTTCTGAGATTTAACAAGTTGAGAAAAATATGAGTATTGTCATGTCTGGATTTCTCTAACAGCTGATTTACACTTTGAACTGCACATTCAGCCAAGCTGTTTGACTGAGGGTATTCAGGACTACTCATAATATGAACAAAGTCCCACTCTTCTGCAAATCTCTTGAGCTGCTGACTTGTAAACTGTGCACCATTGTCAGAAATAACTGTGCAGACTACCATGGACAGAAAAATGTCTCTTCAACTTAGTAATGACAGTATTAGAAGTTAGGTAGGAAGTAAGTCAATCTCAAACCAATTTAAATAAGAGTCTACTAGTACCATGTAATGTTGACCATTCCACTCAAAGATATCTGTGGCGGGTCTATATTAAAACACCGAACATTTGAAATATCGAGTGTTTTAATATCGAACCATTTTCAGCGAATGCTGAAAATATCGAAGAAACAGAAAACCAAATTCTTTCCTAGGGAAAGAATTTGGTTGTCAGTTTCTGTTGCTTTGGTAATTTCAGTGCTCTGGTGGAAAGTTATGGGTCAGGTTCAGGTAAGTGTGCGATTGTGTGGACATGAGGTTTAGGGCGGGGTAGGTGAGTTAGGGTTAGGTCGCAGGTGAGGTGACTGTGCGATAGTGACGTACCTTAGGTTTAGGGTTTGGGTTAAGGTAAGTGGATAGTTAGTGATGTATGTATAGTTTAGTGTAGGGTTAGGTGTATGAGTTTATGTGTGTGGATTGCTGTTTGTTTGGTGTGCTTGTGTTGTGTGTATGTGTTTTGGAACAGTGAATTTTTTCCCTAGGAAAAAATTTGCTGTT
Organism: Protopterus annectens; assembly: GCF_019279795.1. Taxonomy (NCBI): domain Eukaryota; kingdom Metazoa; phylum Chordata; order Ceratodontiformes; family Protopteridae; genus Protopterus; species Protopterus annectens. The sequence continues at coordinate 1,131,802,843 of NC_056745.1, forward strand.
CCAAATGTTTGATGTTTGATGTTTTATGTTTTGTATTTTCGATTGCTAGGGTTCGATATTAGAACACTCGACATTTTGAATGTTCGGTGTTCTAATATAGACCCTCTGTGGCTACTGTTGTTCAGGAATCTGGCTTAACTGAAGTGTTTTTTTCTGTTGATGCAGCTTTGTACTATTACATAAAGAGCAAGCGTTGTACTATTACATAATGAGCAAGATGAAAGTACTTTCTCAATATCTCTTGACATAGAAGGCCACAATACTAGACCACTCACCCTTCTTTTGGTAGAATCAGTTTCCGGGTGTCCACAATGCAAGATCTTAATATACCCTTGTTGGAAGGAGTTTGAAACAATCACTTTAGGACCTTTCATGATGGTACCATTGTCTGACAAAATCTCATCTCTGTATGGAATATATGGTTGCACTTCTACTGGTAAACAAGATTGTTTTGAAGGCTATCCCCAACTGATAAAGAGGTTTAGCTTCTGGAGAACTGGATCTGAAGCTCTGTGAGTTCTAAGCTCATCAAGACTTGTGGAAGAAAAATTTCTCACTTCCATGATCTCAAAATCAAATTGCTCATTGTTGTGCTGTTCTGTGTTCTTTTCTGGGTGCTCTGAATAAGATATCACCAAGATAAAGACGTTTGCCTTTTGTGTAAACAAGATTGAAATTGTACTTTTCCAATTTGAGCATCATGCGTTGCAGTCTAGCTGGAGCTGTATGCATAGGCTTTCTCAAAATAGTAACAAGAGGTTGGTGATAAGTTTCAATCTGGATAGGTTTACCATAAATATTATCATGAAACTTTGAACAGGCAACCACAATTGCCAAAAGCTCTTTCTCAGTCTGGGAATGCTGCATCTCGGACTGGGTAAGAGTTCTCAGTGTATAAGCTACTGCTCTACTTGACTGAGGAATGACAGCATCTAGACCAAATTTAGAAGCATCACAGGAAAGAGTTACTGGTTTATGAACATCATAGTAGCTAAGAGTTAGTGGGTTAGCAATTTTCTGTTTTTAAAATGATTCCTCTTATTGAAAGAATGACACTACTGACCAAAGGCTAAGCACTTTCCACTTTTGGGTTTATGATTTTCACCACAGTTATGACAGTTGACTATTAGGTTTGCTATGGGTTTTGCTGAGTTACCCCTGTGCTTCACTGAGCATGCTATGAAATTTTCCGGAAAGACTCGGGGTTTCCCAGGGACTGTTACAGGCGGTAGCTGCCATGTGCTTGGGCCTGTTTCTTTTAACCACATGCTGCATACTATCAACATGAGCTTTGTCACTGTGCCTTCAACTGCTATTCTCATTTGTAAGCATACTTGTACGCTTTTTTGTAAGCTTGTATATCTGACAAATCTCATTGGCCTTATTTAATCCTAAATGGTTTACTATCAAATGACTGAAAATCAAAAGACTGAATCCCAAAAAGACTGAAAGTTCTAAATATTGAATACATTTTTAATGCAAGGGGCAAGCCCCCCCTGCTCCCCTCATGTGGGTGCCCCTCACACCCCCTGGGGCAAATTCCATCATTCAATATTTTGAATTTTCAGTCTTTTTGGGATTCAGTCTTTTGATTTTCAGTCATTTGATAGTAAACCATGTTAAATCACTGTCTTGAAGCAAAATCTTTCTCACTGTGTCATTATTAATACCACACACAATTATCAACTCATCTCTCAAATCACAATATCTGCACATTTTAGCCTTGTTTATCAAGTAAGTTATATATGCTGCAAAAGTTGCACCAAGCTTTTGATCCCTTGTATAAAATAAGTTATTTTCCATTGTAATATTCATTTGGGGATTACACATTTCTCTAAATTTACCTTTTAAGCACTCTGGGTCTACCCTTGTTTCAGCCTATACCACCATATGGCAGTCTTCCCTCTCCCCTGCAAACACAGCAGGTGCATACACAAATAAACACTCTTTTTCAATGGCTTCTGAACCAGCTAAGTTAAACAGGATAAATGCCTTTGTATGTACATCTTTGTCGGAAAGCAGCCTGTGTAAAAATTTTGTATTCCTGCTCAAACACTCTCCAATTTTCTGCAATATTGTTATCAAAAACAAGCGGTGCAGGTCTGTAAAACCCTTTTGCCATGCCCACAGATTATAGTAAAACACAATGCAAAATTGGCCCTTGTAATTATGTACAAACATTCACATACACCTGGTACTTGTAATAATAGTCAAATGTACAATAAACTCTTCAAAATACTGTACTCTGTGAAATACGCTTTGAAATAACTTTACTTTGCGAAATATTCTTTGAAGCAAATTTACTTTGCAAAATAACTACACTGTAATACTGCACACACTTGCAAACACTCTGCATACTTTGGATATTTTAAATAGGTTTAGTTAATACAAAAAAGTAGCACATAGCAAAAAAAAAATATGGATGTTTTATTTTTTTGGATATTTTATGTGATTCAGATATTGTTTTAAATATTTTCATAGTTATTTTAAATATTGTTATCAATATGTCACAGTTTCGGACATTTTGTTTAGTAAGAAATTCATTTTGAGCATTCTGAATGCTTTGTTTTATATTTGTAACAAAAGAAATCATTTAAGCAAGTTTTAGTATCTGGAATTTGTTTCTGACCTGTTTTGAGTTGTTTGAGCAGTAGGGATGATCCACTCCTGTAGATTTCTCCAACTTTAACCCGTTGCCTCATGGCTGTTACTCGGGATCCCATTCTGACACCATGTCACTCTTCTTACGTCCATAAAGAAGACGTTGAGGCTTGGGTGTTTAAGTAGTTTATTGCATACAAATAAATCAGGATGCATAACAGGGACATTAAACTTAAATGAAGTATTTAACTAACTGACTACATACTTGCATGTTTACATTCTGGCTGCTCACTCAAAACGGCACATGCTGAGTACTTATAAGCATGTGCTGACTCACTGGAAAGTTCTTAAAAGTATATCACACACATTGGTCTACAAAAGAGACACTTGTGTCCAGTAGGTTACTCATCTGGTAAAGAAATAAATACACATAAATTAAAACATTAATAACATTCTGAACAATTTATGCCTAGATGACTATGGTTTTGTTGAGAATAATTCCTTCAGCAAAGTAGCCATTATTTCTTATACACATTAGGCTGTTTGATGCAACACTTGGACAGACATAAAGTTGTTATATCAAAAGATGAGTTTAAGGGTAGCTTTCATTTGAAATTTTTTTTCCTTTACCTGATCACAGCTAACTTTAGTAGAACAATGAATATATAGAATAGGTGAGTCCCACCAACATTATAGTCATCTTTTATATGTAATTCTGAATTTCCAGGCATAGTTAATGAGATATGGGAAGAGTATTGGAGGGCAGCTAGAAATTCTCTCCTTCCTCCTTTTACATTATGGGATTCTTTCACATCTCCTCCTAATGCTAAATCATACAACTGGACATCTATTCTTCAAAAAAAAACTTGGAATATTGAATATGATATTATTTTGGAGCTACTGAATCTGTTTTGTTCTTTTAACAAATATAATGTTTCTGAATATCACTCTTGCATGTTGTTGTTGTGAATTCCAGCTTATCCCGGTTAGGGGTCGCCACAGCGGAACTCCGGTCCGCTAATGTTTGGTAGTGGATTTTTACGTGCCGAGTTACCAGCCCTGACGCACAACCTTCAACAAAGGCACGCCCATTCATGCATGCCTCCACACAGATGACGCTCTAGCTGAGAATCGAACGGGACAACGTCTTGCTGTGAGGCGACAACGCACTCTTGCATGAAAATATTAAAATGCGTGTTGAGTATCAGTTATTAGATATGAAGTTAATTTTATATGCAATTAGATTAAGAGTTCAGAGGCATGCATTCAAACCTCAAAAACTCAAATTATTAGTTGAATGGGTAAAGTTAGAAACAGAAATAGGCATATTTCACATTTAATTTGTAATAGCTTAGAGGAAAATATTTTCTTCTATTGAAATTTTAAACTTATCTGTGAAATAAATTGGTGCCACTTTCAATAAAAACACTTGTAAAGTAACATCTCATATATAAACTGTCTTACAGGAAATTTCTATAACTTGTTTATCTAAAGAGAAACAAACTTTTGATGACCCTCTTTTCTTTACAATATATTGATCATTGCATTTAGTGGTGTCAGGGCATCAGATTTTGCTGGACTTCCTGCACAATTTTACAAATTGCTTTCATTACTTGCCAAAATCTTTTCAGATCCATCATTTTCATCTAGACAATAACAATTATTTTGCTAAATCTTGAAAAAGAGTCATTACTTTAAATCCTGACAGAGAGCCATGCAAATTATCTACTCATGCCACTCATAAATGTGTATTAATGACTGTATAATTCTTTAAAGTCAAAGAGGTTAAGATAAATGAGGGGGCATTTGATGAGCTGTAATCAAGCTGATTTTATTCCTTTTAGTCAAGCTAAAGCTAATAAACAAAAGAATTGGTTATTAAAGAGCAAGTCAGACTTAATCATCATCTCTTAGAACATGTTTAGCTGGAAATGCAGCTTATAATACATATGGGCTTGCACACTCATGATATGCCTATTATATTCTCCAAATAACATTACTGGTTCCTGCCCATAGCAGGAAACATATAACTCTCAAATGGAAATAAGATCTTGTTCAAGCTCATCTAGAATGATGATCAGAAAATGAATCAAGAATGTATGTATGCTTAGCAGCCATGGTCCTCAACTTAAC